>NC_016505.1:443648-443992 GCF_000243375.1 Torulaspora delbrueckii | reverse complement strand
GTGCCATAATTAATTTACCTAGCGGATTTTTTTCTTACTCTACAATACCGCCTGCATCAATATAGAGTTCGCATCATATCTTGTTGAATTCGTTAGAGTAATCGTTAGCACACATAATAATACTTCAAAAGATCAAATACGTTCGAAAAAACGGATAAGAAGTTGAGGATCGTAAAAGTGAAAAAAGTTTGAGGTTTGCATTTAAACGCTCAAAAAAATTAGTTCTTACCAAACATTCTCTTGTAAAATGGTTGGTCATCATGCAACATGAATTCAGCATCATAGTCAGCACCTCTTCTAGAGGCCAGTTGTAATATTCTTATCATTCTGTTTAGCCGCCGTCT
>NC_016505.1:355157-443586 GCF_000243375.1 Torulaspora delbrueckii | reverse complement strand
AAATACTATAAAATGTGCCATAATTTATTTACCAGCGGATTTTTTTCTACTCTACAATACCGCCTGCATCAATATAGAGTTCGCATCATATCTTGTTGAATTCGTTAGAGTAATCGTTAGCACACATAATAATCTTCAAAAGATCAAATCGTTCGAAAAAACGGATAAGAAGTTGAGGATCGTAAAAGTGAAAAAAGTTTGAGGTTTGCATTTAAACGCTCAAAAAAATTAGTTCTTACCAAACATTCTCTTGTAAAATGGTTGGTCATCATGCAACATGAATTCAGCATCATAGTCAGCACCTCTTCTAGAGGCTGGGACCCAGCCTGAAGATTTCCATGGTAGAACACCTTCAGCGTACATGTCGTTAACTTCTTCCAAAGTCAAACCCTTAGTTTCTGGAACAAAGAAGAAGACGTAGAAGTAAGCAAAGACCATACAACCCATAAAGACGTAACCGTAGTAGAAGTTAATGGCACCAGTAATGAATGGAGTGAAGAAAGCAATCAAGAAACCCCATAGCCAGTTAGAAGCACTTGCAATGGACATAGCCTTGGACTTGATTCTCAATGGGAAAGATTCAGAGATGATAACGTATGCAATTGGAGCCCAAGTGGTAGCGAAACAGAAGATGTAGAAACATGCGAAAACAATCATACAGTTACCAGCACCCTTGGAAGATGGTTGATCTTGTCCATCTGGCCATAATCTAGTGACACCGACAGATGCATAAACGACATAACAACAGACCATACCAATACAACCCCATAGTAGACACTTACGACGACCAAACTTGTCAACAGTGTAAAGAGACAAAGCAGTACAAGCAAAGTTGACAATACCGAAGACAATAGAAGTTTCAAAAGAATCTTCCATACCAACAGCCTTAAAAACGGTAGTACCGTAGTAAAAGAAGTAGTTATCACCAGTCAATTGTTGCAAAGATTGAATCATAATACCCATGATAGTACGTCTGCACATAGCTGGCTTACCGGTGAAAAGTTCACCCCAGCTAGCAGAACCGGCAGCTTTCATCTCTTCAATGGAGGCCTCGATCAAGTCAAATTCATGCTGAGTGAAAGCAGAGTCAATTGGACATTTGTTAACTCTAGCCAAAGAACGTCTAGCTTCATCGTGCTTACCGGCTTCAATCAAGTAACGTGGAGATTCTGGAACGAAGAGCATACCACCAATCATGAACAAAGCCCAAGCGAAACATAGACCTAATGGAACTCTCCATTGAGTGGAATCGCTGTAAGTCTTGGTACCGTAGTTACAACAGTAACCCAAAAAGATACCTAAAGTGATCATCAATTGGTAACTGGAAACCATAGCACCTCTCATTTCCTTTGGAGACACTTCAGAAATCAACATTGGAGACAAGACAGAAATACCACCAACACCAAGACCAGAAATGATTCTACCAATGAAATATTGGTACCATTTGTCAAAGGAACAGATTTGAATCAAAATACCAACGACGTAGATAATAACCACAGTAATCAAACCAACACGACGACCGTAGACATCACCAATTCTTGATAAAATAATACCACCGATGGCACAACCAACATTGAAAATAGCAACAATCAAACCCATTCTAACCTTGGACAAATAATGTTCACCTTCACTGTTCACTTGACCAAATCTTCTCAAGAAATCAGATTGATTAACAAAACCAGAAATGGTACCAGTATCCCAACCAAAGACAAAACCACCAAATGCAACCATGATACAACATAGACAGGTGGAAATGTAAGCGGTCCTACTGTTGTCTGGCTTTGGAACTTCAGGCTCATTTTTGATGTTACTTAGATCATCTCTGCCTTCACCTTTCTTACCCTCTGGGGTGTTCATATATTTGGATCCGTTGGATTCCAATTCGCCATTCGAATTCGAAGACGTTGATTTTTGGGGACTCACCAAGTCAGGTGTGGAATTCATCTTGTTTAATTATATTATCGATATTATTTCCAAAGAACAATGATTAATATTGGAGAATTATCCTGGGGATGCATTTCGTCTTCTTTTTATATGATCTGATGCATCTAGTGAGAGGATTTTACAAACATTTTCTCTCGTGGCAATTGCCCACTGAACGTGTTGTGGTACCATCTTGTTGCCCACACTAATTATTGCTGGGCTCTACGGTCATTTTCAGTGATAAGCTGTTTGTCTCTTCGAGTAGAACGACTAAAATTTTATCGTAAGTCGGTTGAAAGAAACGACGGAAAAATGACGTATTTTGACAGTTGTACGCACTGCTCTAAGTGGTTTTCCGGTTGCGGCGGCGTTGTTCCCAGCGGACTATCTACGGAAAAACTCTTCTGCAGGGCCTTGTGAGGGCCCGGAAAAACTTTCTTTTCCTAAGCAACCAGTTTTCCCGAGACCTACCAGCCAAAGTCTACTAAGAAGGTGGGATCGGGACCATACCAGCAGCGAACCCATACGAGAGACCTGAATAACAAGAGACTACGAATTTCAGCGGGGAGAAACAACCTCCAACTCGAAATTTCCGAATATTCCTACTAGATCTTGCGATTTTGAGTTTACAAGCTTCCAAGATTTAAGCTCCAACGTGCTAAAACAACAAGAAAAGTAGAATAAGTGATTTGAAATATCGCACCTTTCTTTGCCCAGCTCGACGACAGCCTTGGCATTTCGAGCTTCAGCCTTGTCCCTCGGGTCAAAGTTTTTCCGGTTGCTGGCAGCAAACTGTCCCTCGGAACAACAAGTTTTTCCGAACGTAATTGGTAAATAAACGATAAAAAAATAGGTAGGTTGGCCCAAATAAGTCTTTTTCGAGTGGGACTCCCAGGGTCAAATTAGTATGCTTACTCTGTCTTGAAAGGAGTATTGATAAGTTATCAATCATTTGCACCAGAAGCAATTAGCGATTGGTAAATTCTTGAAGCTCCTTAGGCTTGCGTGATAAAGAACAATTTTTTGTTTAAACTACCTAATTAGTTATGAATAAAAGAAGTATTCAAGAGTGTTCATTAACCCAACATCCAATTAAAGCAAAAGTTTCATTACATTATGACCGAGTGTGAGCATGCATTTGTGATTAATTTCTACGCAGCATTCTTTTGTAGAAGGGGAGGTCGTCCCTAGTGTAGGCATCTGCGTCAAAGTCGGCTCCCCTTCTGTGTGGAGGTAACCAAGATGCTGACTTCCAAGGCAAGACACGTTCTTCATACATGATGTTCACTTCTTCCAAAGTCAAACCTTTGGTCTCTGGGACGAAGAAGAAGACATAGAAAAATGCAAACACCATACAGCCCATAAACACGTACCCGTAATAGAAATTGATCGCGGATGTGATGAAAGGAGTGAAGAAACCAATCAAGAAACCCCATAGCCAGTTAGAAGCACTGGCAATAGCCATTGCTTTGGACTTGATTCTTAATGGGTAGGATTCGGCGATGATCACATAGGCCATTGGAGCCCAAGTGGTAGCGAAACAGAAGATGTAGAAACATGCGAAAACAATCATACAGTTACCAGCACCCTTAGAGGATGGTTGATCTTGACCATTAGGGTATAATCTAGTGACACCGACGGATGAATAGACGACGTAACAACAGACCATACCAACACAACCCCATAGTAGACATTTACGACGACCAAAGTGATCCACAGTGTACAATGCAAGGAATGTAGAGGCAAAGTTGACTACACCGAGAACGATCGAAGTCTCGAACGAATCCTCCAACCCGACTGCTCTGAAAATCGTAGTACCGTAGTAAAAGAAGTAGTTATCACCAGTCAATTGTTGCAAGGACTGGATCATAACACCCATCAGGGTACGCTTGAAGATAGCAGGTTTACCAGTGATCAATTCGGACCAACTGGCGCTACCCGCGACCTTTTCAGCCTCTACGGAAGCCTGGAAATTTTCTAATTCCAAAGTTACCAATGGAGATTCTGTGGGACACCTATTGGCTCTAGCCAACGAACGTCTTGCCTCTTCCATCTTACCAACTTCTACTAAGTAACGTGGGGATTCTGGCACGAACAACATACCACCGATCATAAACATAGCCCAGGCAAAGCACAGACCCAGTGGTACTCTCCATTGCGTAGAATCATCATACTGCTTGGTACCAAAATTGGTACAGTAACCTAAAAAGATACCACCAGTGATCATCAACTGGTAGCACGAAATAAGGGTACCTCTAGTTTGCTTGGGGGCCACCTCAGATATCAACATGGGCGACATAACGGTAATACCACCTACACCTAAACCAGATATAATCCTTCCAATAAAGTACTGGTACCACTTATCGAAAGAACAGATTTGAATTAATATACCAACGGTATAAATGACCACAACGAAAACCAATCCCAAACGTCTACCATACAAGTCACCGGCTTTACTGAGCACAATACCACCAATGGCACACCCAATATTGAAGATCGAAACCAGCAAACCTGTACGCACATCAGACAAGTAGTACTGACCAGTATTTTGGTTATAAGACCCAAACCGTCTAATCCAGTCGGTCTGGTTAACAAACCCAGATATAGTACCAGTATCCCAACCAAATACAAAACCCCCAAATGCAACCATAACACAACATAACGAAACAAACATCAGGTCAGACTTCTTCATGGTAGCAGCCTGCTGGTCCGCATCGCGGACCAGCTGAGTCATCTCATCCTTCTCACCTTCATCATGACTTCTAAACTGCTCCAAATCAGCTCCGTCAGCAGCTGTCCCACCACTGGCATAACCAGCAGCCTTATCTGTCTTCTCGATGGACGTCGAGTTAGAATTTGAATTTGAATTAGTGCTTGTCGCAACAGCTATATTTTGACCTTCCGACATGCTTAAAAGAATGTTGCTGCTCTCGAACTGAATCTAGAAAATGTTCATCTTGTACCACCCGCACGTTTATATAGCTCGACGTCGACCAGCTAAACGTCTCAATGACACTCCTTCTGCGAATGAGCAGACCATCTCTTAAAAGAAATGCTTCGAAGTTATTCCGGAGGTCTAGTCATCAACCAACCACACCCCCAGACTATTAGACGTCACAACAGAGCGGCGACGTACATGTCAGGAAGAGTCCGGCGCAGTTTGCTGTTCAAATACAAGCAAGGGTCCGGCCAACAGGACGACAAGGTGGGCGAGAGGCTCATCGCTTACGGAAACAGCAAGAGGACGACAGTGCGATAAGGAGATATTACATCTATGTAAAAAGTAGAGTAGTCGTGGGATTATGATTCGTTGTAAGCCTCCTCAGTAATGACATCGGACTCGGATATGAAGGTGACTTCTGTCCATGCCACGCCATGCTCGTACGGCTGATCATCCACTTGAAGGGTAAAGTTGTCCTCTGCGTATTGGTAGATGTAAGGCTTTGTACCAGCGACGCCCGATACGATGGTCTTGATGAAATTAGGAATTTCGTTCATGACGTCGATTCTCTCAATGAGATTTTGCAAAGGCCCCTCTACTTTGGCTGTAACTTTCTTGTAATCTCCGCTGGCTACTTGTTCGTCTGTGACTTCTGGGGAGAACCCATCATACGCAATACTCACAGACTGTGGTACGTTCCAACCGACAGAATCGATCTGTGGGTCGAGGTGACTGAATTCGTTGTTCGTAGTCACAGCAAGAATATCTTTATCTGAAGTAAGGATCCCGATTGTGACTTTAGTGTTTGCGTAGGACTTGGGCGTAACAAATTCCATTAGAACAGCTGTATGTTTCTCCGAGTGGAAATACATAAAGTTCCAAGCTTTTGCAGCGTGATGCGGTTTCATCCCCTGGAATGCCATCACAAACATCGAATAAGCCTTGTCATTAGGGCCAAACGTAATGGTTTGCTCTTCGTAAACGCTCTTACCAGTCTCTTGTGGTTCTTCTTCTTGCTCTTCGTTTTCAGTTGGCTCTGGCTTCTTCAAATTTATCGTACCACGGATAGAATTTCTAGGCCAAAATACATGTCTCATCTTACCCCAAGGTTCTTCCAAATTGTCACCATAGTACGTGTTTGGATCTTCACCGACTTTACAACCAGGCGTGAGCCTTGTAAACGTCAAATCCACAGTAGATTTCTCATTCACTTGAGATACGAAATGATATTCATTATCTTCCTCATTTAACTCCAAAGAAAGATCCTTTGCATAGAAATTTGGACCCTCAACTCTAAAATCCTCGAGTTTAGTAGAAGTCCAGAGATTCAACTCATCTGGTTTCTTGGAATTAAAGATTCTAAACGTAAACTGTGCCTGTGTGTGGATTCCAACGATGTTTGAGTGAATGATCTGAGCAAAACCAACCACTCCGGTCGTCAAATCACTAAAATAGAAGGTAACAGTCTCCACATTCGTATGATCTGGCTTTAACCAGCAGAAATCTTCACGTGTAGTCTCGCAAAAAGGTTGTTTGCCCTCAACACGGTCTGTAACAGTATGAATGTAATCACTACCATATTCTGGTTCTGCGATACCAGTAACAGCAGAAAGGCCACCCTGAATCCACTTCAACATCCTGTAGAGACTTAGTCGGTGAACTTATTGAGTGGTCATCGAGAGCATTCGTTGTTAAAGAGTGGTAAACAAGCCAAAAATTTGACGTCGAGCCGGGCAACTTGAAACTTTTCAGCTCAAGACTCGTTTAAGAGATGAGATGCGCCATATGTTGAGAGTTATAGGAGTTGGGAGACGTCCTGATTTGGTGTACCCACGCATGAATTGGGTTGTTGGTTGTCTCCAGAGAAAGCGAGTAGAAATGGGTTATTCAGGGGCTCTTTGAGGTAGGATGATTCGTAATCCTGGGATGGTGAATAGCTGATTAGTAGCAGATAATGGCCTCGATTACGATCTGGTACATGAACAGATAGATATTAGAGATATCAAGAATCGGCTGTCTTTTTACAAGGAGGTACGAGAGAATATATTCGCGTAAAGTGTTGATATGACGGTATGATCTATAAAGTTTTTGCAGCCATTCGTCAGGGTCCTGGAGCTATCATGTGCTCGTCAGCTACCGTTCTATGGCTAAAACAGGAGCATATTTTAGAATTGAAATGTATTCCAAAGTTTATTCATAAGGTTCTGTGAGCCAAACTGGTTCGCAAATAATTATCAGTGCTAAACGTCGAGTAATGTGAACTAGGTAGATAGCGTTGATGCTCAGTTATGCGGAGGTTGGTGTAGGCATCAGGACCTCAGGACTAAACAATTTAAGCTTAAAGAAGGATTTGGCACGAGATATATACAATTGAGTGAGGAGGGCCCAATTACTTCTTCATATCTTGGTGATTTTCTTGATGTGAATCAAAGTTTAGTAAGAGGTTTGTCATAGTACTCAAAATACGCTTCGGCTCCAGAGCTTTAAAACATTTTGCTGAACACTTGAGGTTGAGCCCAAAAAGCGGTAGCTTCCAATAGGATACAAACGCGCAAACAACTAAATTATGACTTGAAGGATCAATTTTTTGTTTATCACATGAATATGCCTTCAATACGTCAAAATCTAGAATACTGACAGTCATCTCTAAAGTAGCTAAAATCAATAGTATTGAGATTTCCAATAAAATGCTCAGAGTCTAGAATCATCGTTAGAGATATGTTGGTCAGAATGACGTAGGTTGAGGGTTCTTCTGCATTCGCAATGGTTTACTGTATTCATCAAAGATTTATTCGCCTCCCGCAGACCGGGTTCCAAATTATCGAAGCAGCTGCTCAGAATGGAACATCAGATATTGCTTGACTGCCAATGCCGGAAAGAATCGAAACGATGATCATATTATCTGGGCGCGATTTGACAAGAATTTTCAGAGTGGATTTCAACACCAATACATCGAAAATCATCCAATTGACTAGGAAAATCTCCTAGGTGGAACTGGGACCGTTATGTTTGAATCTACAGTCATTATATCACTAAAATTTGACTATTGCTCATTATCGACTCTTGATGCTTATACTATATAGTAATATCCATTTCACGTGATTTTCTTTTAAGTTATAATCAATCTCATTAAAAAATTGTCAATGGCTAAAGTACATTAAGCTCCTCTAACAGGCTCGATCAAGATGTTTAAGCGTTCTCAGGGTGCCCTACTCCGCCAATTCAGCCGTTCTTATATCACCCCATCGTTAGATCACTTAACTCAAGGCTCTCCGTTAGCTGGATTGTTCTCATCGCGAGGTTTACAAAATGCTTGGTTTGATAGAGCTGATCTTTATACCAATAAGTTGAACAAATTCACAAATCAGTCTGAGGAGACTCCATTGGAAACTTTGATATATGAAAATGCACAATCTGGTGTCAAACGTCATGTAGTGAATTACGCTTCGCTACTGTTCAATTTAAGATTCGCACTCTCATGCTTGCGAGGTTGTTCCCAGCCACTGCCTAACAGTAACGACTATGACTCCAGCGAATTGCTCAACACACCAGACCTTTCTTTGAAATATTCCAATGAGCCATTGTCCAATGGTAACAATGCTTTACACAACGCTATAGTGTCATCATTTGGGTCCGTAGTAGAGTTCAGGTCATTGCTGTTGAATTCAAATGCCGCAATCTCTGGCGATGGGTTTACCTGGCTAGTGGCAAGAAGATCTTCCAACAGTGATACAGATACTCAGATCGTTTTTGATAAATTGTTCATTTTAAACACTTACAACGCTGGTACTCCTTTTAATTTCAACCACAGTGGTCATCTAAATGATTTGAAATTGCAATACTCAAAGAACGCACCTCAGTTGGAAAACATCCCGGAAGAATCGACATTTTCCATGTCCAAATCAGTCGAAGAGGCAAAACAAACGGAGGCATACAAGAAAGTATCTTACATACCACTACTGGCTATCGACGCATCACCAAAGGCCTGGCTACATGACTACGGTATCTTTGGTAAGCAGAGATATTTGGATCGCGTATGGGAATCTATCGAGTGGAATGTTGTCGAGTCTAGATTACCGAAACAAGCCGTTTCCTATGGACTTTTCTGAAAACCCACTTTACCTGTAAATACACACGCCTTACAATAAAATAATAAATCTCTATATATGATTAGGGCTTCCTACCAACTTTCAAACTCTTGACCCTTCTCAGCAGTTTGTTACCAGTGGATGATTTCCTAGACCCTTCATCGAAACGTACCCCAAGGTACGCGTCTTCGTCTTCATCATCCCCGTTCTCCAAATGTCCACTATGAGTCTTTGCCAAAGTCAAGGGTTCCGTAGTAGCGGCATTGGGCCCGCCGTTCACTTGCAATCTTTGGGTCAAAGATTTCTTCCTTTGCACCCCGCCAGTACGCGTTTGATGAACATGCTGCTTGATATCGTCCCTTATAGCGATCTTCGACGCTGGTGCTCCATCCAAGAAAGTTGTAGACCCTAGCCCCTCTGTTGTAGGCCCATGTACGGCATGCGTTCTGCCCTTAACATCAAACTGTGTTACAGTCTTAGCGTTAGGCTTTATAGCATCTAAAGTGGAGGTACTACCGTTAGAGCCCGCTGTCACACCCCTATTGGGTACTCTTGACTTGTAAAGGTCGTCGTCGTCATCGATTTCTTCTCTGCCAAAAACCTCGTTCAATGCTGATTTCTTTGCAGATGCTCCTCCAATGCTATTGTTAGGCCCATCAGCCGGGAATGCCATCACGGGCGCTGCTTTAGAATTCTTATTTCTATGTGGGGTGCAAGCATCAAAGGGCCCATCATGATGGAATGATCCTCCAAATAACCCTGTGACATCCATCTTATCGATCGTATCAACATTCTTGGGCGTAACACCTGGCTTGCCCTTCTTTTTCTGTTCCTTAGACGAGGAACTACGATGACGATGACTTCTTTCACGATCACTCTCACGTTTACCTTCTTCCCTATGACGATGCTGACGGTGTGAGTGGCTACGACGTCCACTAGAGCCCTCTTTCTCTCTGGGATAACTTGATTTTGCCTTTCTCGAACCAGCCACCTCGTCGTAAGACGGAGGCAGATCACCAGTCAGATCGTCTTCCTCTTTATACCGATCACGTAAACGGTCCTTCTCCTCTTTAGCTGTAACATTGCTTCTCGAGCCTTTGACGGGGTACACTGGTGGTTGTCCACTATCTCCACTACTGGAACTTACGTCATCTAAAAATGGATTATTAGACGATGGTGACATACTTCTACTCAATGTTAGTAACTCTGATCAACTGCTATTCACTCGAAACGCAGCTCTAATCCCCCTATCACTGATGTTATAAAACTTGTTTCTTGAAATGCCCCTTTCGCTGTCGAAAAGCGGCCCTCGAGAAGCCTCACTATTAAAGGCCAAAACTGAAACAAACCTTGAAAGGCCGTTGATAGGCGATGTAGACTATCGACTAGAACTCAATTGATGTCCTAGTTCCCACCGAGTGCTTGGTTTCCTGCGAAAATTGTGTTTTATGGGCATAAAACGATACATACTTCTCTGCCATTATCCGAGCAGGTCTTGGAGACTGATCCAACTCTTCTTGATGCTCTTCAATGGATTCTGCAACGCTGGAACTCGAGTTGGCTCTGCTATTATGCGCGTAAGGTGATTGAACGCCATTGGCTCTGACCCAATCCTGGAATTGTCGATCTGAGCTGTATTGGGCCACACTGGAGTCATTGGCCGCGGTTCTGAACGGGTTGTTCGACGAATATGGTCGGTTCGTTGCACTACCGGTGCGCTGGCTCCCAGATCTACTGATCATCGCTACAAGCTCTCTATTATATCCGCCAAAAGAGAGTTCCTAAATAACGTCGAACCAAGAACCACAACACAGGGAATCTCACACAGCTAATCCACTGAACTAAGGTGGTTAAAGAGCTTTTGGGCCTTATAGTTGGTTATCTTGATAAACCTTCGAGGCTCTTGAAAAAATTTAAAGAGTCAATTAGTAGAACAAGAGTGAAAAATCGCATGGTACGGGGCAAAAAGGTCGATTACGGGCCATTGAGGGTTAAACTGACCTGTATTGGTAGTCTATGATGTGTGGTTATGTAGTGGTTGATTAAAATTGGATGAATTTTTGGTGCATATCGCCTGTGTGGGCGTTGTTCGACGAGGCGACTTTGACGTAGTCTTCTTTCTTCAACTTATCTTGGATCTGGCGATGTAAGTTGACTAGATAGGTATCGTGCGATTCTACCTTCGTGATGGACTTGTCCTCGCATAGCAATTGAGTCATGACGCGGCTGTAGTAACGATCGACGTTGGGCCTTAATAATTCTACTGGTAGGAAAGAATGATTTGTCACTTGAGACCAGTTCTTAATGACAGCAAGGGCCTTTGCATTCACTTGAGTAGGTAATTGTGGCAGTGAGGATCCGAAGAGGGTGACTTCGCTGACCGGGACGCCTTCTTCCACCTGGAGGAGGTCGCGCAGTAATAGACGATTAGTGTTCTCGTTGAACCATAGGTATACGGTTTCACCTTGGAAGATCAGGTAGCAACCACCGTTGGTGATACTGGAGTGTGAGTTTCTTACTGACAGGTTCTCGATCGAATTTGGTGATACTTGGAGTAATTTATCGGTGGTGTCGTAGAAAGTCAATTCATCTTCACCAAGCAAAACATGTAGTGGCACGATTTGTGGATACAATTTATAGGATAGTTGAGCACTGTTCATTGTCTTGTAGTGAAATATGTCGTAACAACGGTCGTTACCACGGGTACTATGGGTGTTGGGTGTCATCAGATCGCTCTTCTCAAAAGCAAGCATAAATGAGGCCAGGGTTTTGAGAGCTTCCGGGAGCACTAATTGTGGACCCAGGTTACTGCCAACTAATGCCTTGTACTGAGTGAGAACATCAACCATCTTATCATCAATAGTCTTCCGGATATTAGTGAAATCACAGTCACCGAGCGAAGAGATCACATCCTTGATCATAATTCTCATGACAACGTTTTGATCCACAAATTGGAAGATTTCCTTGACGTTCTCAGAGACGTTGGCATTTGCATTGATAGAACGCACCTTACGGTTACCGTCAATATCGGTGTAAAGAAGTGCAGCCTGGAATGAGACATTGGAGCCCGACTTCAATTTTTGATCGTATTTCAATAACACATCCATGGTGGTATCCGTGGTTAGCGCAGGGAACATTGGATCGCGATCGGTGTTACCAGCAGATTCCGCGTAGTACTGATAGATCGATATATTGGTGGAGCAGCGGATCTTTAGAAGAGCCTGGTAGCCAACGATATTCGACACGTTGTGTAACATGTCATTGACTAAGGTAAACTCGTCTTTGTCCTGAGTAAAACCGGGGTAATATTCCAAAACACCACATGTAGCTTCCACTGGGTATCCTATTGTGACCATATCGATAAAGACGGAGCTTGTTATGTAGAGATCCAGTGAGATATATGATCTCATAAGACCATGACCCAGCTTAGTGTAGAACTCGTTGTCACACTTCATATGTTTCTTTGAGTTATCATCCTTCCGCAAAGTGAGATTACCGTTGCCCACTGTCGGTAACGAGTTCAAAGAACAAATGATCTTACCACCTTGGCCACCAGTGACTGTATCCAGGGCAAGCTTGGCAGCCTCAATCGCTGAGCCATAACAGCTTTGAGCCACATGGGAATACTTCTCGGTAGTGATGTAGTGGGTGATCTTCTTTAATGTATCATCGATAACTCTGATCGAATCCTGAGGTTTTGCAAATAAACCTTCATAGAAAGGCAAGAACACATCAGTCAAATCACCAATAACATATTCCTGTGCCGATTCCAAGTCAGGGTTTAAGTTGAAAAACCTAATCTTGCTGTCGAATGCCATAATAGCCACTTTACAATTGGGCTGGAAATCGCCAATGTACTCTATACAAGTCCTGATTCCTTCAGTAATGGCCACAGAGCTCCCATTCTCATTTGCCAGCAGGGAGATATCCACTAGGAAAACGTAATGCAATGGCAAAGGTTTTTGACCTTTGATGGTATTGTACATCTCTGGAACAGCAAAATCAACACATCCCTTGGTTAGTTCAACTTTCATACCATTCGAAAATCCTTGAGGATCAGCGGGAGGATACTCATCGATTGGAATCTGCGACTTCACTTTGCATATGTTGCAAGTCGCTGTAGAGTCGTAACCCATCTTAAAACCAGGATTAATGTAAGCACGACAACGTCTACAACGCAATGGGCCTTGATCGTTGGAACTCTCGACAACTGGGATCGGTTCTTCTGGGATCAATTTGGCAAAAGGCTGCAAGGTCAACCCAAGAGGAAGTTTTGTCGCTGCTCTTCGACGTTCATCCACTGGCACGCCGTACATAGATAAGCTCATCAATCGAGGGTCACAAACCCCCTGGTCGACTGCATAAAATTGGGTTGTAGGTAAAGGTGGTACCGTGTCTTTCGCGGTTTCGAAAGTTCGAGCTAAGAATTGAATCTGATCCTCCCACCTTTGCGCAGCGACTAGTTGCGATGAAGTATAAGCAGGTACCTGCGCAGCTGAATGAACCCCATATGGTGACGAAGAACTGAACTGTTCTTGGGAGAGCATGGCTGGACTATCAGCAGCCAACCTTGGAGCACTCATTGAAGCATGAGGCATTCCCATTGGCGAAAAAGTGTGACCATTTGGTTCAAGTGGGAAATAGTCTTGAGAAGTTGACTGTAAAGCAGGTGTGGTTGGTGCACTTACCCCAGCAGCCAGGGTATGGTAGGCTCTATTCGGTCTTTTACTTTTCTTCGAGCTTGTTTGCGGCAAAACAGCTTGATTCAAGGAAAGACCAGATATTTCCCTGCTTAAGATTTCTTGATTCATCATCCAGAAGGCTCAATTGGCAATTTCAATTGCTGCTTTGTTTGTTTATCTGTGACGCTAATTTTCAATCTTCCATGTTGATTCAATACATCGAAAATTAAACGAAACTCGCGTGTCCTCTAAAACTGCTTGAATTATCATGGAAGCCCACCGACAGGCTATTGATAGACCTATATTGTAACTGGCGATGAGTATATAAAGATTTATGCTGTAGTCGTGTTAATTACGCCTGAAATTGTAAGTCTAGGATTCATAGAATTCATAAATTTTATTACAACAGAAGTTCCAGAGATGATGCACCCAGTATGACAGCGAGAAGCCAAGCTATCCATCCTTCGGATCCACTTTTAGATGCTTGAATATTTGTGCTTCCTGCATTTACAGTGGCAGTTGTAGACTGGGATGTCGAAAGCAGGAGACTTTCGTAAGTAGTTTCTGAGCTTTTAGGAGTTGATGTAGATCTGGAAGTTTGATAAAACGAACGTCCCGTTGATATCAGTCCCTCGGAATTGACTGTACCCGTGAACTGATCTGGAACGTAGCTTGTGAGGCTCGGCACTCCCGATGGGAATAGTGTCATACTGCTGGTCAAATTTCGAGACAGAGCATACGGTATGTGGCCCGACGATATCGGTCTCAAACTCACTGCAGAAGAAACAGCGCTAGAGGCAGACGTACTGCGAATAGATCCAGAAGATGAAGAAGATTGATTGACCATCTTGGCCTGAGCAATGGCGATAGAACTATCCTCAATGTCGACTGCCATGTACAGATTCTTCAAAAACGGACCACCTAAAACGTTGTAACCAGTTTTGTCTTTAGAGACCATTGCCAGAAAACATGCTTCTTCTCCAGTGGAGAAATGCAACGACGTATTACTTTTAGGGTCATATGTCGTAACTAGGAAATCTTCCAGAGGAACCCTGATCTCAATATTACCGAATGTGAAGTCCAAACTGACATCCAACTTGGCAACTGAGCAGGCTACAAGCCACTTGTCGAGTGATTCCACAAAAGTCGCCCCAATCTGTACTGCAATTTGAACAATGGCATCTATCGGTAGGTAAGTGGTGCTATATCTCGAATCGAGAAGTACCGGTTCAACAAATTCCTCTGATGTCATGTTTAAGCTTTTACCGTTCGCTGAATTAATGTAAATAGTCCCTAGTGGTAAGATGGGGTAGTTATTTGATTGAGCCTGACTTACGGGATCAATAAATGGGATCATCTTGAAACTGCGTAGTATTCCAGTGTAAAGCGAGGGATCAACTGCGCCCAAAATCAGTTTACCACAATCTGCCATTGTACCTGAAGCCAACTTACGACGATCGTAAGGCACCGTATCTGCGCCAAACCAAAGGGAGTAAGATGGAGTCTTAATGATACCGAGATTCATCAAGCGGTCCAGGAAGAAGAAACTGCTATCGAATTTTTCGCTATCAATCGCAGCAGACCCATCTGAGATCCTTCCTCCTAGTCCTAAAGAACCCGCAGTGTAGAAGGATGCATAATTTGTCTCAAAGAACGAGATATTTGAGATCGACATGTAATCAGAGCCAATTATTGCTGTAGAGGACGAATCAATCGAATAGGTTCCCGAGACATCGGATATATTTGTGAAATGGATCCCAGTGAAATTCATCGAGTCCATCGTAGCTGATACGTTTACCTCAATACTATCCATAAAACTGAACTCGTAAATGTAGCCATTATTCAGATATACGGCAGTGTCAGAGTCATTAGGCTTCGAGATTAACCACGTATAAGGTTGCCCAATATCCACTCTTAATAACTGCTCATCCGCTGGGTCACCAAAGGATACATTGGCATAATACAATGAAGTGATATCCTTTCCCAGCGTTATGACGGGGAATGCAGTCTCTCCCAATTCGTTCGTCAGCTCATCTGTAAGGTTAGTTTGACATAAACCAAACGGAAGCAATTGAAGGACTAATGCGACCGTGAATGCCATAAGCAGGATGTGTAAGCTCATCGAACTCCTGCGCAACTTCAGGTATGAATACTTATGTATCAGCCCCAGAGAAACCTCTATACGTTTGGTATCTTATAAACTTCTCGAGCTTTAAAGTTATTTATGTCCTCGCGCGTTCATGAATTCTACCCGATGAGCTTTGTGGGGACTCGTTCAGGATTTGCACCTATTTAAACGGTTGAGCGCCCAACTGTTTCCGTTGGTCAATGTTCTGTGTATAAATCTACATCCCGATCTCTGAATGGCTGTTCTCAAGGCTTTTTTTTGTTCAGCGATCGAAAGAAGAGCTGATAAACTTTGAACAGGGTTCTATCAGAGAATATATGCGTGGAAAGAAATCTTTGACTTAGAAAGGACTTTAGGAGTTTAGAGGTCCTCTTCACCAGCACGTTCAATATCACACAACTCAATGGGCGCGATGAAATAGGTTTGAAGAAGCCAAGCCGAACTTGTTAAGATAAGATGTTGGTGCATTGCCATTTAGTTCTGAGATCCACTATTTTTCTTGCTTCTTAAAATATTAATCTTACAACAGGTAACTACTGATCAGCGTACGAGCAAAACATTGACTCTATCTGAAGATTTGGAAAGAGCTTCTGAATTACCATTTAATAGCCACACATGTACTATTCAAATCATCCATTGGTATGAACTAATTATACTGGCTATAGTGTAGAGATTACTATGCTTCAGTAGCTCAGATTACTATGCTTCAGTAGCTCAGTCGGAAGAGCGTCAGTCTCATAATCTGAAGGTCGAGAGTTCGAACCTCCCCTGGAGCACCTAATTTTTTTGCACTGTTATTTCTCAACACATCACCAATTTAATGACACGAGCCAAAGCCATTAAAACCAGACTTTTCTCAGCCGTGAAAGCCCATTATTCATACTCTTGAAGCTTATTACTTTCGAATTGAAGCGAGTTCCCTAATTGGGTAATGTAGCACGTGACATTTCGAGTTTCCGGTACTGGCACGAATTTTGCAAGCGCTCGAAGGTCTCTTCATTACTGAAGATATTGGATAGCTCATCACATTTAGTCACCTTTAAAAATTCCAATTAGCCTAGTGAAACGCTAGTGGCTTGCAGACGGTCACGAAAGAACTTGGTAGACCAGTTTGGGCTTTGTGCGGACATGTTCAGGTCAGATATGTCGTACTCCGATCAGATAGATCAACTGGCATCGAAATTTAATGATGAGTCTGCTTCCCTTCAAACTAGACATGCTGCTACTTCTGAGCTATGTGATTTATTGGAATTTATGAATACTCCTGAGAATTACCAGAGTTTTCTGAAAGTAGTGGCACCGGCTTTAGTTCAGCAGTTGAAAGTGGTTCCACCTTCTTTCAACTTAGCTTCTCCAGAACACAAGCTGAGAAACTCAATTTTGAACGTATTGAATAGATGTCCGATGAATTCAACTTTAGAACCTTACGTGGAAAGTATGCTTGAAGTTTTATTGGACAGTTTACCGAAAGAAAATGAAGAGAATGGTGTGCTATGCATGAAAGCACTCACATCTCTGTTTAAATCGTTCAAGGCCCTATTACAGAATAAAGTCGAAGAGTTTATTCAGATAATTATTCAAATATACAAGAATACTCCAGAATCCGTGAGGCAAACGTTTGATGAGAACTCCGATGCAATTTCTTCCGAGGATGAAATGAGAGATGATCAATCACTGAATGGTGATATGAATAGCAACGAAATCAACGAGGATGGTGACGTGAAGACTGAAGATCCCGGAACGGTTAAGGACTCCAGGTCGACGATGTATTCTTTCAAGATCCTGTCGGAATGTCCTATCACTATGGTTACACTTTATTCTTCGTATAAGCAACTGACGGGCACTTCACTTCCGCAGTTTACTCCGCTTGTGATGGACTTGCTAAATATGCAGGTCTCACAGCAGCAGAGGGCGCGTGAAGAAGCAGAGGCTAGAGGTGAGAGATTCACGTCGGTGTCGCCAGAGATCAAGAAGCGTGGCGCGTACTGTGAGTTCATCTTAGCACAGATAAAGGCAACTTCGTTCCTAGCGTACGTGTTTATCAGAGGTTACGCTTCCGATTTTTTACAAAATTGTGTTGGTTTCATACCAGACCTAATAATACGACTGTTGCAAGACTGTCCTTCGGAACTGTCATCCGCGAGGAAAGAACTATTGCATGCAACAAGGCATATTCTGTCTACCAACTATAAGAGGCTTTTTCTACCCAAGTTAGATTATTTGTTCGATGAAAAAGTGCTGATTGGAGTTGGTTTTACTACCCATGAGACCTTGCGCCCTTTAGCTTATAGTACAGTTGCTGATTTCATTCATAACGTCAGGGCAGAGCTGCAATTGGATGATATAGAAAAGACAATACGAATGTACACGGGCTACCTACTGGATCAATCTTTGGCACTTACAGTTCAAATAATGAGCGCAAAATTACTACTTAACTTGGTGGAGCGAATTCTGAAATTAGGCAAGGAAAATCCACAAGAGGCTCCAAGAGCTAAGAAACTTCTGATGATCATCATAGATGCCTATACTAATAGATTTAAGACATTAAATGGACAATATAATTCCATTATGAGACATCATAATCAATATGAAAAGGATAAAAATTCCAAGACAAAGAGAATCCAACAGGCTGCGATAACGAGTAACGAAGACACAGATAATTTTATGAAAGAAGTGTTACATTTCGAACCTGATGTACCGAATATTGAGGACCCAAATTCAGTTCAAGATTCCGAAGGTGATATTAAATTGAATGGCCAGGACACGAAGTCGGATGAAGTTGAACTTGAGTTACCTGATTTAAAAAACCACGCTCCATTACTCTTGACCCCAGTTGGAACTAGTGACCCCGTCAGGGACGCTTTTTACCTCTATCGCACCCTGATGTCGTTTTTGAAGACTATTATTCACGACCTGAAAGTCTTCAACCCACCACCAGCTGAATACACGATAACAAATCCTAAACTTTGGGTTTCTGTTTCGAGAGTGTTTTCCTATGAGGAAGTCGTGGTATTCAAGGATCTTTTCCATGAGTGTATAGTGGGTTTGAGGTTTTTCTCTAGTAATGCAGGTAAGCCTCTTCCTTCAGTCAAGAAACATTTTGATATAACAATGCCCAGCTTACCAGTTTCGGCCACAAAGGACGGAAGAGAATTAATGGACTACTTGGCATTCATGTTTATGCAGATGGATTCCTCGACATTCAATGAAATTATAGAGTCTGAGATGGAGTTCATGTACGAAAGTATGCTCCAAGATTCCGCACTGCTGCACATTGCACAGTCTTTCTTAACAAGCGAGATAACATCACCCAATTTTGCTGGTATACTGCTGCGGTTCCTGCAATCAAAATTAAAAGACCTTGGCAATGTGGATTTCAATAAATCAAACATTTTAATCAGACTTTTCAAACTCTCGTTTATGTCCGTCAATCTCTTCCCAAACCTTAACGAAATTGTATTACTTCCCCATCTAAATGATTTGATTTTGAGTTCCCTAGACTATTCGACAACGGCTGAAGAACCGCTGGTATATTTTTACCTAATAAGAACCCTTTTTAGGAGCATAGGTGGAGGCAGGTTTGAGAATCTTTACCGCTCGATAAAACCTATCCTACAAGTACTGCTGCAATCTCTGAATGGCATGATCTTAACCGCTCGTTTACCTCATGAACGTGAACTTTATGTGGAGCTTTGCATCACAGTGCCGGTACGCTTAAGCGTTCTTGCCCCCTTCCTCCCATACTTAATGAAACCTCTGGTTTACGCTTTGCAAGGGTATCCTGATTTGGTGTCACAAGGTTTACGAACACTCGAGTTATGTATTGATAATCTGACAGCTGAGTACTTTGACCCAATCGTTGAACCAGTGGTGGAAGATGTTACAAAATCGTTGTTCAAGCTACTTAAACCTCAACCTTTCAATCATACGATCAGTCATACAGCTGTCAGGATATTGGGAAAACTTGGGGGGCGTAATCGCCGCTTCCTCAAGTCAGCTTCTGACTTGAAAACAAAGGATGAGCTAGACCTTGAAATTAACGCAATGTTCAGGATTAATGGTATAATTGAAGAAGTTCCACTGTCCGTAACACCAGGTATCGAAGCGGCTCTCAACATCATCACAGATTATCGACTAGAGCTCAATTACAAGCAAAGCGCCTACAAATATTTGAAGTCAGTCCTCCTTCTCTTTATAAAATCATCCACGCATTTTCCTGAAAACTATGAACTATTAGTCGAGGCCGCTGTCAAAGCCTGCTCCCTTGAGAAGCTCGAGGCTGAGCCTGATTATTCTCCTGAGGCGATGAGAAATAGCAGCGAATTTTCAATACAGGAGGAATTACTTGTCAAGCTACTCGAATCCATCTTCTTTGCCACTTCGATACCGGAAATTAAGGACGAAGCAATGGAACTGATAAACCAAGTCACTGATCATTTCTGCCTGCTCCATGTAAATAACACGCTTTTACACAAGAGGAACTACAGCAGCATGTTCAACATAGACCTGAAACAGCCCGATGTCATGATAAACAACAACGTTCTGATGCGAGCTATCTCATCTTCCTTGTCAAGCTACATTGCTGATGTCAGAGAAGCTGCTGTCAGCACCATCATTCGAATCTACGACAAAAGCAAATTGATTTATGGAGAAGATTTGCTATATTCTCAGACACTGGTTGTAGATTCACTGAAAACTTTCATTCATCATTGTTACGAAGAAGCATTTTACGATAAACGGGCGGGTGTTCTAGGTATGAGCACCTTGATAGAAACAGTTGGAATTTCAACCCAGCTCCTGAAGAAGCTACAATTTGAATTAGTTGATGGATTGTTATTTGTCTTGAAAGACACTCCAGTACAAGCTCCCGCCATCATTTCCGAGAATGCTGAGAAATTGATGCTGTGCATCATCAAGAAAACGTGTGCCGATGTGAAGGAAGAGGACTTGAACTCAAAGACGTTACAAAACACCCTGACTGATATCGTTTGCGAATTGAGCAACGCCAATGAAGCGGTCAGAAAAGCTTGCCAAAGGTGTCTTGCCGCAGTATCAGAGACCACCAGCATCTCGGTCGTCAAATTGATGAATCGTTCCAAGAACCTTTTGTTGTCGCCCATTTTTGCTAAGCCTTTGAGGGCATTGCCCTTTTCCATGCAAATTGGTAATGTGGATGCTATAACATACTGTCTAGGCCTGCCAGATACATTTTTGACTTTCAATGAAGAGCTCTTCCGCTTACTCCAGGAGGCGATTGTACTTGCAGACGCAGAAGATGATTCACTTTCTACAATACAGAGAGCTACTGAATACCGCACCTCAGAACAGCTAGTCCAACTTAGGGTTGCATGCATCAAACTGCTCGCTTTCGCGCTTAAAAATGAAGAGTTTGCAGCTGCTCAGCAGGGAAATATTAGGTTCCGCATTCTCGCAGTCTTCTTTAAGACAATGCTGAAAAATTCTCCGGAGATTATCAATACAACGTATCAGGCATTGAAGGATGTTCTGGCCGAGAATTCGAGACTTCCAAAGGAATTATTACAAAATGGTTTGAAGCCTATGCTGATGAACTTGTCAGATCATCAGAAACTGACCGTTCATGGACTGGAGGCCCTTTCAAAGCTTCTGGAGCTTCTTATCGCTTACTTCAAGGTAGAAATAGGGAGAAAATTGCTTGACCACATGAATGCTTGGTGTAGAGTAGAGGTTTTGGACACCTTGTTCGGACATGACATTATCGAACAAACGCCTACAAAAATCGTCGTTCAAATTATCAATATATTTCATTTGCTGCCGCCTCAAGCCGACATGTTTCTCAATGATCTTCTACTCAAGGTCATGCTCTTGGAACGTAAGTTGAGACTTCAGCTAGATTCCCCCTTCCGCGTGCCACTGGCGAAATATCTCAATAGATTCCGTGGCCCAACGATGAAGTACTTCAAGAAAAATATGGCTTTGAGGCAATTGATCCTTTTCATGTGCAGTATTATTCAGAAGCCTGAGGCCAAAGAGTTGGCCGAAGACTTTGAAAATGAATTAGAAAGCTTTTATGAGTTTTACGTGAGCAGCATTCCAGCCAATCAAGTGCGAGTGGTAAGTTTCTTCACTAATATGGTAGATCTGTTTTCAACAATTGCGAACGTGAGAGGTAAAGATTGGATTAAGGACAAGAGAGAAATGATTTTCAAGTTGAAGGATATGCTAACCTTGACGTTAAAAACCATCAAAGAGAACAAATTTTACATTGATTATTTGCAACTCAACCAGGCGATAAGAAACTACCAAGAGCTTTACCTAAGCTTTATCAAGTTTTACCCAGACGAAAAGAATTTATTACTGGATTTCTTTGAGTTTGCGACAGTCAATGACATTACTTTATGTCACTCTTTCCATTCTTACATTTTTGATAATATCATTAGCACATCTGACAAGAAGCACCAAAGCGAGTATTTATGCGCTAGTATCGAGTTTGCCCTCAGTGACAGGTTATTAGAGGCGCAGGTTTTCGTTCTCAAAAACATTGTCAACGCAACCTTCATATATGAGGCGGTTCGCTTCAATTCATTGACAGGTAGTACTGACGGGAACCAGAAACCGGAGTGGCTAGAGCTTCTTCACGAAAAGGTTTGGACTAGATCGAATGAAGTAATACTGAATAATGTTGCAGGCCAGTACGACGTCTACAGGTTTGAGTTGCTACAACTATCCGCAATATTTATCAAATGGGCTCCTGACCTTATTTCAGATTTCAAAAAAGATGTCATTAAGTTCAATTGGCACTTTATCAAACTCGAGGACATACTGGTCAAGCAGGCAGCTTACATGACTATTGCATCCTTCATTTCAAGGTTTGAATTTCCTATCCGAGTGGTGACGCAGGTATTTGTTGCAATTTTAAGATGCTCGCAAGCAGAAGCAAGATTCCTAGCTCGCCAATCATTAGATATCCTTGCACCTGTTATACACAAACGTATGGATGAAGCAGGAACACCTAACACTTGGGTTAATTGGGTGAAGAGAGTTCTTTTCGAGAACAACTCAGCACAGAACAATACATTGTATCAGTTCTTGATCAATCACCCAGATTTATTTTTTGATTCCAGAGATCTCTTCATGTCTCACATCATTGTTCACATGAGCAAAGTGACATTCATGTCGAACAGCACTCCTGAGAATCATACGCTTGCGATTGATTTAGCTTCACTAGTTCTCTACTGGGAAGACAAAGCACTAGAAATTAAAAGCGTGAAAAAAGAGAGTGGCGAAGATGCTGATGTTGACATGGGCACTGAAAATGAGGTTGAAACAAACGTAGACGAGAAGCAACCGGCTAAGTCCAATCTGGTTATTGAATACTCCGTGCCAATGAATCTCCGCGAGACATGTGTTGCTTTCCTCATACGGTATATCTGTTCCAGCAACCATAGAGCTTCTGAATCAGAACTAGGCTTAAGGGCACTCAAAATTTTATCGAGTTTCTTGTCCGAAAGGCACTGGCCAAATGTGAACGTGAAGCTCTTTTACTTCGAAAAATTTTTGATGTATCAGGACCTGGGTTCAGAGAACATTTTATACTATTGCATGAATGCTCTTGATGTGTTGTATGTTTTCTTCAAGAACAAATCGGCTAAGTGGATCATGGAGAATTTGACTACGATCCAGAATCTTTTGGATAAATGCTTGCGGGTAGACCACCATGATATTCAAGAGGCCTTACAAAAGGTTTTGGCCGTCATTCTGAAGTCAATTAAAGAAGAAGAGGTGATTGCGGAGGTCGAGGAAGAGACCCCAGGTAAGATGTTCATAAAAACACTAACAACAACCATCGAGCAGGATCTACAGGGCACCTCATCGGTTGCTGCAGGTATCATGCTTGTATGGACCTTGTTTATGGTGTTCCCACAAACCGTTGACCCTTTATTGGGATCAATTATGAGAACGTTCAGTAAACTGTGCAAAGATCATTTGAGCACTTCACAACCAAAAGACGCCACTGGCGTGGAGGAAGCTAGGATCACCACTGGTTTATTAGAAAAACTCCTATGTTTACTTTCACTGAAAGTGTCTGTCCTTGGAGACTCACGTCGTCCATTCCTATCGACAGTAGCTCTTTTGATCGATCGTTCAATGGATCAGAACTTTCTGAGGAAGATTGTTACCATATCCAGAAATTGGGTCTTCAATAATGAAATTTTCCCCACTGTCAAAGAGAAAGCAGCCATCTTAACCAAGATGTTAGCTTTCGAGGTTCGGGGCGAACCATCATTGTCAAAGCTATTCTACGAAATAATTCTCGATTTGTTTGACCAAGAACATTTCAACAACACCGAAATTACGGTGAGGATGGAACAACCATTTCTGGTTGGCACTAGAGTGAAGGACCAGACGATAAGGAGAAAGTTCATGACAATACTGGATAACAGCTTGGATAGGGATGTTAAGGAGAGACTGTACTACGTCCTTCGAGATCAGAATTGGGAATTTATAGCTGATTATCCATGGTTGAACCAAGCATTGCAGCTTTTGTATGGTTCTTTCGTTAAGGACTATACTTTAACTTTGATCGATGTTTACAGCTTATCCACCCCAGCAACCCTCAAAGAATTCCTACCAAAAAACATCCTCGTTCCAACAGAGTCTGAGAACTCAGGTTTGTCCTCATTCATCAAATCCCATATTGCATCCTTTGAAAATTTATGTGATGTTAAGGCTGCAGATATTTTTGAACCACTGATCGAACTATTCTACGAGGATTCCGAAGTCATTCACAAAACCTGGGTAAGCGTATTTCCTCAGGCATACAGATGTATTCCCCGCAATGAGAAGTATGGATTTGTCCGATCCTTGATAACGCTTCTGTCGAAACAATATCACTCCAGGCAGATAACGTCTAAGAACAATGTCGTCAGTATGCTGTTGGACTCCATAAGCAGAGTTGATTCTTTAGAACTTCCTCCACATCTCGTCAAATATCTTGCGATTTCGTACAACTCCTGGTATCAGTGCATAAAGATTCTGGAGGCCATTCCAATAAACACCTCCATCGACAACACCAAAATCATTGAAGCAAACGAGGACGCGCTTTTGGAGCTCTACGTCAATTTACAAGAGGAAGATATGTTTCATGGATTATGGAGAAGAAGAGCAAAGTACACTGAAACAAACGTTGCACTATCGTATGAACAGGCAGGCCTCTGGGACAAAGCTCAACAGCTCTACGAAGTTGCCCAAATTAAGGCTCGTAGTGGAGCACTTCCTTACTCAGAGTCTGAGTATGCCTTATGGGAGGACAATTGGATTCTTTGTGCCGAAAAACTGCAAAATTGGGATATATTGACTGAACTTGCAAAACATGAAGGGTTCACCGATTTGCTTCTAGAGTGTGGATGGAGGGTAGCTGATTGGAGTGCCGATAGGGAAGCTCTCGAGCAATCAGTAAAGAGCGTCATGGATGTTCCAACACCACGTAGACAAATGTTCGAGACATTCTTGGCACTTCAAAATTTCGCTGACACCAGGAAGGGCGATCAAGAGGTAAGGCGGTTCTGCGACGAGGGTATACAATTGAGTCTCCATAAGTGGGCATCATTGCCAGAAAGGTATACACCTGCACACAAATGGCTCTTGCACGGGTTTCAGCAATACATCGAATTTTTGGAAGCAACTCAAGTCTACGCCAACTTACATTCAACTACAGTTCAAAATCTGGATGTCAAAGCCCAAGAAGTTAAGCGGGTGTTACAGGCCTGGAGAGATCGTCTTCCAAATATATGGGACGATGTCAATATGTGGAACGATTTGGTCACATGGAGACAGCACGCATTTCAGGTTATAAACAGTGCTTATTTGCCTTTGATTCCAGCTCTACAGCAATCCAGTAGTAATAGTAACGTCAATACGCACGCGTATCGGGGCTATCATGAGATTGCTTGGGTGATCAATAGGTTTGCTCATGTTGCTCGTAAGCATAATATGCCTGATGTCTGCATAAGCCAGCTGGCGCGCATATACACGTTGCCTAACATTGAAATTCAAGAGGCCTTCCTCAAACTGCGCGAACAAGCCAAATGTCATTACCAAAATATGAATGAGCTGACAACTGGGTTAGACGTGATTAGTAACACCAATCTGGTATATTTCGGCACTGTCCAGAAAGCAGAATTCTTTACGCTAAAGGGTATGTTCTTGTCCAAGTTGAGAGCTCACGACGAAGCAAATCAGGCTTTCGCCACTGCAGTTCAAATCGATCTAAACCTGGCCAAGGCCTGGGCACAATGGGGATTCTTTAATGATCGTCGTTTGTCGGAAGAACCTAATAATATCAGTTTCGCAAGTAACGCTATCAGCTGTTATCTACAAGCTGCAGGTTTGTACAAAAATGCCAAGACAAGAAAGCTGTTGTGTAGGATCTTGTGGTTAATCAGTATGGATGATTCGTCTGGCTCGCTAACTAACGCGTTTGAGTCTTTCCGTGGCGAGATACCAGTGTGGTACTGGATAACATTTATTCCTCAACTGTTAACATCACTCTCTCACAAAGAAGCAAACATGGTGCGCCAAATACTAATCCGCATTGCCAAGAGTTATCCACAGGCACTGCACTTCCAGTTGCGTACAACTAAGGAAGATTTTGCTGTGATACAGCGACAGACGATGGCAGTCATGGGAGAGAGAAATGAAAATCAATCTCAAAACGGAAGTCAGAACAATGGTCCACGCCAACCTTGGGAGCATTTGCAGGAGCTGAATAATATCTTAAAAACAGCATACCCACTATTAGCATTGTCTCTCGAGTCATTGGTCGCTCAAATAAATGAGCGCTTTAAAACCAGCACTGACGAGGATTTATTCCGGTTGATCAATGTATTACTAATTGATGGAACTTTCAATTATAATCGTCTTCCATTTCCTAGAGGCAAACCTAAGCTCCCTGCAAATACAGAAACGAACCTCATTCGGTTCTCAGAAACATTGCTAGCACCCCATATAAGGCCTAAATTCAATGCGGACTTTATCGATAGTAAACCTGACTTTGAAACATACATCAAGAGGCTAAGATACTGGCGTAAACGTTTGGAAAATAAACTTGACAGGGCACCAAAGGTTGAAAACCTGGAAAAACTATGCCCTCATTTGAGCAACTTCCATCATCAAAAATTCGAGGAAATCGAAATACCAGGTCAGTATCTGCTAAACAAAGACAGCAATATGCATTTCGTGAAGATTGCAAGGTTCTTGCCTCGTTTGGACTTTGTTAGAGGTACCCACTCCTCGTACAGGAGGCTGATAATCCGTGGCAGTGATGGTGGACTACACTACTTTGCTGTACAATACCCGTCGGTGCGTCACTCGAGGCGTGAAGAACGGATGTCTCAATTATTCAGACTCTTCAATCGGTCGTTGTCAAAGAATGTTCAAACTAGAAGTCGTGACGTCGAGTTTACTTTACCTATTGCGGTGCCATTGTCTCCCCAAGTCCGGCTAATGAATGACAATCCAGCATACAAGACATTACATCAAATCTACGATCAATACTGTGCTAAGAAAAATATGGACCCTGACACCATTCAAGACTTTGTGACAGAGCAACTGAATATTGCTCATGACAAAGCTCTACCGACTCCAGATCTCACTGTTGTCAAGGTTGAGATTTTCAGTTCCATTCAATCTATGTTTTTGCCTACTACAGTTCTGACAGATTACTTTATGGCATTGTTCAGTCAATTCGAAGATTTCTGGCTCTTCAGAAAGCAATTTGCCTCTCATTATGGTGCTTTTGTGTTCATGACCTATATGATGATGATAAACAATCGGACTCCTCATAAGATACACGTGGATGAAAGGTCAGGCAATGTGTTTACTTTAGAGATGTTGCCTTCAAGGTATCCATATGAAAGAGTGAAACCGCTCATGAAAACCCAAGACCTAAATCTACCTCTTGATGCTCCAATCTTCCACAATAACGAACCAGTGCCTTTTAGACTAACTCCAAATATTCAGAAGCTCATTGGTGATTCTGCTTTGGAAGGTATATTTGCCGTGGATATGTTTGCCATTTCGCGCGCTTTAATGGAGCCAGACAATGAGTTGAACACATACCTGACATTGTTCATTCGCGATGAAGTGATCTCTTGGTTCAGTAATTTACACCGTCCAATTGCTGAGAACCCTCAACTACGGGAGATGATTCAAACAAACGTGGACTTGATCATCAGGAAAGTTGCTCAACTTGGTCATTTGAGTTCAAATCCTGCGGTCACAACCCAGTTCATTCTAGATTGTATCAGTTCTGCTGTCAATCCAAGAAACTTGGCTAAAACCGACTTGAACTATCTTCCATGGTTCTAGTATATTAAAATTTCAAATAATTATATAATGACTTCTCGAATTTAGATATAGGATTAGTCGAATCTTCAACACCATCTTTAATCCAAACTCCATAGGCTCCCATCGAATTGGCCATGATGATATCAGTAAATAATCTATCCCCCACCACAGCGACTTCTGAAGGTGAATTTGCTACTTTATTTTCAACGAAGTACTGCATAATCTCGTCTTTACACCCCGGTTTCTTAACCGCATGTCTAAGCACTGAAACGCCAGTAACTGCTTCCAGCTTTTTAGCCTGCTCGTAATCCAAATCATCACTCGAGCCGGCAGTATTGCTAACAATCAAGAGTTTCTTTCCCGGGTACTGTTGCTTTAGAGATTGCCATTTTTCAAGATAAGTTGGCCATACTTTATCATCTTTGGGATAGGCAAAACAGTTATCCTTGTCTAAAACTACAGCTTTAATATTGGAATTTATAGGCAGTGGAAGATCATTGAAAGTCGGCACCGTAAGTTGCGGCATACAGAGCCTTGGATTCCAAAGGAGGCGGAAAACATTTAAAGTTCCACTAACGTTCATCAACGATAAGGACCAGAAGCCAAGCCTAACAAGTAGCTATTCTTTCTTTTCATTTGAGAGTTAACTGAAAAGATATCTTGATTTAATGTTCCAATTTACCCGGTTTGTCCTCGTTGTGAGTCGAACCTGCTGAATTGGCTAAACGCTTGTCTTGTTTAAGCTCAGCAGGGCTCTTGTCCGGCTTGGATGATGGTCTTGCCCTGGTTTTGATGGTCTCCTTTCTCGGGATAACAAACTGCAGCAGAAGAAAGCCAAACAGAGAGGTGAAAATTAGTTTCAACAAGTCGTAATTCTCTGCAATAAATTGGGAATCAAATACGGATAGATATGGTGCTTCAGCCTTGGCAAATTTTGGACGTGGTGGATTGAAATTGCGAGGGGCCCGGAGATCGTGATCATTCTTCTCTATCTCTTGCATCATGGAAGAATCACGGAAAATCTCTGGAAATATTGGAGTTGAATCATCTACAACAAGGTTGCCAGGTTCGATAGCCGTGTACACTATCGTTTGAGCAGGTGATGGGACTTGAGCAAGGACTGTTCTTAGAAATTTGTCGAAGTCTGAGATGGCCTTGCGACGAAGTTCTGGATGCTCTGGTAAAATTGGATAATCTATGCGGATGACCCTCTTAGCAGTGTCGATATATTCCTCAAAACCGTTTGTCTTGTTTCCCTCAACGCTGATAAATTTATCAATTTTGCATTCCCCGTTAACGTAGTTAATCAATTGGTTGAAGGTATCATTCGAAGGTAGCTGGACACTTTCAAAATCCAAAGCAGTGGAAGCCGAATATATGTACCTTTGGAGGCTGATGAACTCTTTTTTATAAGTCGAAAAATCCTGCTTTCTAAGACCAGGTTGGTTAATGAACACATACGCATCAGAATTGCATTGGCCAAGTAACTCCTTCGAAATCACCGAAAACCTCTCTAGCGAAAGGCTTTCCACTGCATCGATCTCCTCACGATACCCTATAATTCCGGGGGAGCTACCAAATCAGTTAGTCGTCAGTCAAACGTCAATGATCATAATGAATCAGAGTTTCACATACAGTTTGTAGGAGAACAAAATCGCCGGTACGGTAGCTTGCTTAGCTAGCGCAAAACCAAGCAGGTTTAACAAAACTGAAACAATAAGCATAACGGGAGTTCTTAATCGCACCAGATTGATATCAACCAGATCCGAGGGCAGCCGGCGGTGGTCGAATATATGGTTGATCTTCCAGTTTCGTGTCCGTCAACGGTGATGGTAGGTGTCAATAATTCTGAATAATAAGTAGTATTATATCAAATATTTACAAGAATTTCTAGATGAGCCTGCTCATTGATTTGTTGGCCAGGTTTTCAACTAAATCAATAACTTCCAGCAGTGGCTTTTCACTGTCACATGCGTAACTCCCAGAGTCTTCAAACTCGCTACTTCCTTCGAGAAACAACGTATCATCGTTGACTTCTGTTGATGGATTATCTATTTCGTCCAGCAGAGACATGTCAAAGTTCCTTGGATATTCCCAACCGTTGTCTCTGATGGCTTTTATCAGTAGCTTGTGTTTGATGTCGAATCTCGCCTGTAAAATCTTGTCATACCATGACCTAGCTTCGACTAGATTATTCAATTCTAAAAATCTGAGAATCATGGCAATACAAAACCTCAGGCGTAATGCCACGCCATTTGATTGCATGAGGTAGAGCAAATTGGAAAGTTCCATCTGTGAAATATGATTGTTTTTATAGGTTACCAACGAGAATGGGCAGATTTTGGAAGTTATTCTAACATTAGAGGCAAAACTATGGGAATAAAAATCGGTGAGCACTTCATAAGCCAGTTTAGGGTTTGACAACTCGAGACGAATATTGTGAAGAAAGACGGACAGTATCCCAGTATCATGTTTTACACCTTTGAACTTTTTGAGACGAAGAGCCTTCGTGTAGTTCTTGTAGAGATCGAGTAGGAAATTTTGGTACTCTTCAAGTCCCATTATCCTTGCATTAGTGAATAATATCACTCTGTAAAACTCTGTCAGGACCGCATGCGAAGGGATTTCGTCAATCTGTAAGGACTTTGGGAGTAGCTCTTCCTGGGCTTTTGTCTCGGCACTCAATACCTTTTCTGGTAATACTTGGGGACTTTGATGGAACACAGCACCCCATATACCCAACTCGTTGAGAAGCTGACCAGTTTTCTCATTTTTGAATGCTGAAAGAACGTATTGACAAGTCAGTTTCGGGTCATTAAAAGACCTTAAAGAAGACATTAACTCAACGATAACCCGCTCATTGAAATTTCGATCTTTGTCGATGCATACTTTCTGTATGATCCCTATGAAACGGAACACTTCCTCCTGAAGACCCTTTTGCCGCAACAATTTTAGAACAAAATTCAAAGATCGTTGCAAGAGTCGCGATGCCACGTTAGAGTCATCCAGCAATCCTACTCTCTGCATGTGCTTCAATTGAATGGCAAATGCCTCTAGAAACATCTGAGTGTTCCCTGTCTGTGCAAGGTAATACAGAAGTGTGTTGCTGAAATGAATAAAGAGTACTCTGTTCGATCTTGACTGACTTTGCGGTGATTTGAGCAGCTCCATCTTATGCAACAACGCTGCCAAGTATATTTTGATAAACCTAAAGTCTTTGCCGTTCAATATCTTATTGACAAGAATAATCATTGAACCAAAGCTGTAAAGTTTACTGAACTTGTTGTGGAAAGTAACTCGATGCGCCTCATCATGTAAAAATAATTGAAATGTTGCCAACTGCAGTTCCATCTCTGAACCTTGCATTAACCTCTTGGTAAATTTTCGAACGTGAGGACAGGAGGACAGGTGTATATCACTCTTGATCAAAAAGTAGAAATGATCAAAACTCTCTGCTCTCGGCAGGTTATCCCAAAACCACTTATGAACATCGTCACTAATAATAAAACCATCTTTTTTCGCAGCCTCAGGGTATAGATCATGTTGCAATGATATTATTCGATAAAGTCTCACCTTTTTGTCCTCAATAGATATATCTCTATTCTCAATGGTGGTCTTTAGGGCCTTTGTGAATGATAGATACTGTTTAGGACCTAACTTTCGGTACATTGACATTTCAAAAAGCATCGGATCCGTGACAGCATTTTTCAATCTTGAGTTTACCGCTTCATATGACAAGCTAAACTTGCGTATAAGTTTATTTCTCACTTTTCTTAGATCATGCCCACTCTCCAGCTCATCGATTAATTGACCAAGCTGTGAGGCTTGTGTGGACCCTGGTTTGCATATCTCTCGAACAGTTGTACTTCCTATCAACTGGAAAGTCTCTTCCAGCTGAGGAGCAGGGAGTTGTCCAGCCATCTTTTTAGGACCGATACTACACGCATTTCGCAGCTGATTTATTCCTAAAACACATCTGAACTTCAGCATCTCTAGCAATTGCCTCTCATTAACTGCATCAGACCTCCTCAATGCCACGATGGACTGTTCAATGGCTATTAATGGGCTCTTGACAAAACAGCTTTCAATCTCATCGAGCCGTGAAATTTCATCACGTCCTGGACGACGCGCATAGTAAGTTTAGGATTAAGTTTGACACATTTTAACACTTATTGGCCACTCTCACCAATCCTTGGTGGGCTATTGCAGGCTAGATCGTTCAGTTTGTAGCCTAGCGGTATTCTGGTTCCCTATAAGCTCCTTGGTTGAACGGAAAAATTGGCATCAGGAGCATACATTGCAATGAGGAGACCGAGCGGTACCGAAGCAGGGACCAGATCAGCTTCCCACAGAGTAGAGCAGGATGTTGGATCTATCTTCAAGAGGACTGAGATTATTGGACGTGGTAAATTTGGGGTTGTTTATAAGGGTTACCATAGCAGAACAAAACAAGTGTTTGCGATTAAAGTACTAAACTTGGATTCCGATGAGGACGAGGTTGAGGATGTTCAACGAGAAGTGCAGTTTCTGGCTTCTATGAAGCAGGTTCCCAATATTACACAGTACTATGGGTCGTATTTAAAAGATACTACACTCTGGATTATTATAGAATATTGTGCCGGAGGGTCTCTGCGTACATTGTTACGTCCCGGTAAGATTGATGAGAAGTACATTGGTGTAATCATGCGTGAGTTGCTTATTGCATTGAAGTTCATTCATAGGGATAATGTTATACACAGGGATCTGAAGGCTGCAAATGTGCTCATCACAAATGATGGTCAAGTGAAGCTTTGTGATTTTGGTGTGGCGGCGCAGTTGAACCAGTCAAACTCTAGGAGACATACTATGGCTGGTACACCGTACTGGATGGCACCAGAAGTGATAATGGAAGGTGTTTATTACGATACAAAGGTTGACATCTGGTCACTTGGTATTACCACCTATGAAGCAGCAACGGGAAATCCTCCTTACTGTGAAGTTGAAGCTTTACGAGCGATGCAATTGATCACTAAATCTAAGCCGCCCAGATTAGAGGGCAGATCGTATTCGCCACTCCTCAAGGAGTTCATTGCATTATGTCTTGATGAAGATCCTAAGGAAAGGTTATCTGCCGAAGAGCTTCTAAAGACTAAATTTATCAAGGCGCATAAGGCTACCCCTACGACACTTTTGAAGCAGCTGATTTCAAGGTATTTATTGTTCAGGGATAACAACAAATCAGCACGAGAGAGTATATTCCTTCCGGATGATTATCAAAAAGTCGACGAGAAGAAGCCTGAAAAGGATGAAACCTCTGGCGAGAAAACGCAAGATGATACTAAGGACGCAGACGTCGATGTTAAATGGGATTTCGACTCTCTCAGCTCTTCTGATTATATTATGGAGAATGATATTGATATGGAGGAAATACCTGAAGGTTGTAATAATGATTGGACAAGTCCTCAACACGATCGGTATAACTACGCGTATCCAGAAGAAGATCAATTCTATTACTACCCAACAAATCCTAACGGCAAGATATTTCAAGGTACTACAATGGGCAAAACTCAACAGGGTACTATGGTTCAAAATACCACCTTAAATGCACCACTCTCACGTACCAATAACTTCACTAGTAAATTGGCAAAGAGTGGGCGAACTAACCCGACGGCCAGTACTGGGACGTACAAGAATTCTACTGGCACAAATAAGAAACCAGAGGCAAGGCTGCCGAAGAAACTTTTAGAGCTTTTTGAAACTAATGAAGTAATCAGCGAAGAGGCATCTACAGATCCTGAACTACCTAGGATGAATAGGAACTTATCACACTTGCATATGGGGTCTTTACCAGAAGACTCCGTTAGTCAACCCATTTCGGATGTCAATGCAAAACGTCCACCGGCCCACTTGATTAACAATGGTGCATTTTATAGTCAAAGCACACCTGCATTACCAGTTCTTCAGACAAAATTTAGCAAATCAGTGAAAGGACCTCCAAGTGCCGTGACCACAGCGCCAACACCTATCGAGATAGAGATTCCAGAAGAGCTTCCAACCAGCACAATACCGACGCCATCTAGTACGGAGGCTATCACGGGCTTGCAAACGAAACCCAGGTCATCCACTGTTTCGACACCAGGTCCAGTTCCATATCAGAAAGGCCCTGGCTTATCTAGAAGGCTCACGGTTGGTACTGCTGCAGGAACTGCTGCCACGAGTAGAGTAGGAGAAGAACAGACCAAAAAAATTAATAATGGTACGAGCACCAATTTCGAATCCAGCGTTCCACCTGCAGTTAAGTATCTCACAGACACTCCATCACCTCACAAACTATATTCGAGCCATGTAACCTCGCCAACAAGAAGGCTCGGAAACTCGCCCACAGGTGGAACCGCTCCACCACCTATGATGAAGGCTATGGGGAACCATGGAGATAACAAAGAGCCATTTTTGCAGCCTTTGAACACTACAACTAACTCGAACAGTGAAGTTATCAATTCAAAACCGGACAAAGAGACCAGTAGAGTAAACAGGGATTTCAAGAGGAACAATCCAAATTTGAAACTTCAAATGCCACTGCCAACTACTGTAGCACCACACAAGCTTCTAGATCCTCCTACCGTAGCAGCTACGGCCAATAACAGTAATGCAGCACCAGAGCTCATCAACCAGTTTGGCTTCAATACGAGCACTGCATCGAATATCCCAGTATCGATGACTCCGATCAATGAAAAGCACATCGACTGGGGAACCAAACCAAAGAGGGTCCATAGCATTTCAAACAGAAAGAATTCGCAGACCGTTGACGGAATCACGTCTACATTAGCCTCCGGCTCACTATCAAACGGTGCAAATGCCGTCCAGGCTCCTTTAGCGATGAACCAGGGACCTTTGAGTAGCTCTAGTGTCAACGTTGCATCTATGTTCAGCACAAACAACGTATCTGCCAATAATATTCCTGCTTCAAGTTCTCAACCATCTCTGGTACCTCAAGCTTCTAGTGCGACTGTTGTCACTACGAACTCTAATGCTAATGCCAATACAGTGACCTCCGCAGTAGCTCCAACGAACACACTAATGCAGCCACCACCGGCAACGCTGAACATGGACCTATTTATTGATGTTGACACTGGCGCAATGGACTCTAACAGGTGGACTGACAAGAAACCGCGCGTCTTACAAGAACTCGAAGCACTCTTACAGATGTTCGAAGAAGGTCTACCGGTGATAGAGAACGCCCTCAAGAAGCAATTGAAGTCGGACGAGCTGGTAGCAGCCGATCACTGACCATCGAGGTGTTTATAGACTTTTCAATGGTAAGTAAGCTAAACAAAATATTTGCATGATTTATAGCAGCTACGCTATAACAAAAAAGTCCTACTGGAACCAAAATTACCAGCTACTCAATGCAACATCAACAGCATACTGATAAACATCTCAAGATGCCTCTATACATTAATTCAAGGTCTCGTCAATCAATGTATTTTTATTTCTTCGAAGACTTCGCTGCCGGGTAAAAACTTGCCAAGAAACGAAGTGCTTCTCATTACAATACAATAAACACACACACAATCAGCTTTTAGGACTCTTATAGGCAGTCTTGCAGCCTTAAGAAGCAGTTTGGAACGTTTTACGCTCTGGTAGAAGGAAATATTGCTTATTCAGGTTGCGAAAACCTTTAGAAACTATTGAAACCGATCTAATTTGGTTGTTCGTTCGTTTACATTCTCGCCAAGTATTTTGATCCCTAGTGTGTTAGTTTTCATCTCTGGCAAAGTTTAGGATGTGTAGTACCCCCAGGTTGGACACATTGAAAGAGGAGGACAGTTATTTAGGACTACAGAGTAAAGGTGTGGTTGACAGAGAAATGAGTCCCAGCGCAGAATTATTTAGAGGTAATCGCGCAGTTTCACCGTATTGCAATGGATCTACCGCGAACACAAAGTCAAGAAATGGTAGTATATCGAGTAACAGTGTCAGTACTAACAGTAAGACTGTTGGTTTGGGACTCGCGCGTCGACCAAGTGACAATCTGCTGCTCAATATGACTGCTCTTGATGATACGGGAAAGCTCAATGATGATTCAGTACCGTTAAATGCTGGATGTGGTCTGCCGCCTCCAAGAAAGAATTTTGTTACGAGGAGTGAGAAATCAGATAGACCAATCTCCAATGACTCGATTGCAACAAGAACCACAGAGCTTTTCTCTTCTAACTCTTCAGATGTAAATTCCCGTTCTTCGTCTCTGGAGAATGATAATAGGAACGATAATGCGAGCAAAAGTGATAGTGGCACTGATGATGATTCGGTCCTGGAGATTTCGTCGCAAAAAAACTCATCAGCGCACAGTTATGGTGATGAGACCATTCGTTCTGCAAAGGACTCGAGTAAAGATGGGAGTGGAGCTACGGCACAAAGAACTCGATATTTCTTTAATAACGGCAGCAAGGCTCAATCACAGATATCATTTGCAGGGACGACTAGTACCTTAAACTCACCGGCAAAGACGTTAGATAATACTACGCTACAACAGCCATCTTTACCTACTGCATCACCACTTTATCAACATTCCAATAGCACATCCGCGATCTTAACTAACAAGGCGCGATTAACTCCATCACAGAGGTATCGTTTGCGTAAAGCTCAAAATGAGACCGTTTTGAGGAAATCAATCAGAAGAAAGGAAAAGTTTTATGATGAACAAGAGAAGAATTCAGATCTACCGAACGATTTTGAAAATTTGTCGATTTGGAACATACCGATGGCCTCAGCATCTACTAGTACCTTTCTGAATTCATCACAATTGAGCTTGAGCAAGACCGAAACGCATCGCTCACATGGCAAGCGATCAAATCATAATGTTTCTTCGACTAATGAACTTTCGTTCCTTGATTCATGCGAGATGCCGACATCCCCAATTCCTGGTGTCAACCGAACTACTGATTTCCAGTACATGCAACAAACCTCCAAAAATCTGACCTCTGTTTATAAGCATTCTTCCAGCAGACTGTCTGAGAGCAAATTGTCCGAACGTACAGCCTCGGCAGATTTCCTTCCAATAGAATTCAAGACTGCTAGCGACCTTGGCCTAGAAGATTTGAAGCTTGTTTCTGAGGATAAATTGGGAATTACTAGTCATTCAAGGCCAAGTTGGTTACCCCCAAAGGATCCAGAGGAGAGAAAACTCCACGATGCACAGATATCGAAGAGTACAAGTATGGCTTCGATAGAACAGCTAGACAGGAGCAAAGAACGAGAGGAGAGGCTCATCAAAAACGAGACAAATCGACAGAAATATGTTCTCCTGCTGGATAGAGACATCACGAGGAATTCTTCGTTGCAAGATTTGAAGAAGTTGATCTGGGAGACCCCACTTACAGATGAGACAAGGTATCAGGTGTATGATGAGATATTGCAGAGCAACATCAGGCTAGTGACAGGAAAATACGTAGAACAATTCGATGACCTGTTCAAACTACTAAATGAGATGGATTTTCCTCGTAACAAAGAAGCTGAGATTGAAGAGCTTATCAATATGGGAATACGACGCAAGGCAGCGGGCAAGGAAAAAATATCGAAAGATCTTCCACTGATGTTGAAACTCAAGTCCATCTCACGACAGGGCTTGATTCCAGGTGATGAGCTTCTATTTCATCATTTTCTTCTTAGCCAATCATTCACTTCATTGAAGCAGGTATGGGAGGTTGTGAATCTCATTCAAATGACATGTTTCAATGATCTCTGCAAGGAAAAATTCAATCAAAGGGTTTTAAACTCTCGTGGTGTAGTGGCTCATTACTTACTAAGAGGTGATGATTTTAAAAAAGAGTTCAATCCAACCTGTCTTAATGCCACAACCTGGTGGAACGTTTTGGAAAGAATAGACCACTCTCTTTTCATGTGGGTCATCGACATCATCGTTGTCTCTAACAATCAGTGCTTCAAGAAGTATCCCGTCAATAAAGAAGCATTCGCTGAAAAGCACTGGGAGCAATACAGAGCCAAGCACGTGGTTGTTAACTACAAGATCCTTGCTTCTCTTGTCCTGGACGTGCTTCTCAACTACCATTTCGGTTTCGATGACCTCAAGAGCCTGTCAAGCCTCAATGACTCGAACTTTTGCATACCGATGCCCATGGATTACATCATAGATACAGAGACCGTGAACTCCATGTTCATCCGCAAATGGTTGCATTATTATAAGAAGTTCTAGTAACCTCTACATATATAATCTTTTACTCATAATATATTCGACCTCGATGATTTTTTCACTCAATCCTTATCTTCCTGCATCGAAGCTTTTTCTCGAAATAATAAATATGATTAAAAAGCACTTGATAGAGAAGAACTTTGACTGATTGGCATCCAGCAAGCCCATATTCACTTGCTAGATGACTGAAATGTCCTGTCAGGGGTCTATATGGCCCATAATTTCGAGCATAAGTGGCTCTGTGTCATTTTTCAGTTCATTCATCTCTCTATTCCCACAAATCATCGAGACATTTCGCGATAAGACCGTAGAAGGTCTTTCACCTTATTTCCTACTAGCATGGGTCGCTGGCGATATCACCACTTTGAGTGGGGCAATCTTGACTAAGCAGCTGCTATTTCAAGTTGTTATGGCCGCATATTTTCTGGCGAACGACCTATTCGTATGTGGACAGTATTACTATTATGGGATTCTATACCAAAACAGATTAGCAACTACTGGTCACGAATCTAAACCTCGAATTACAGAAGAAAATGAAATGGGGGCCACTAGCGGAAGAAGTACAAAGAACTCTGCCATTGCAAGTGCTCTAGCGGTCGCAAGCACGATTGGAACTGCTGAAGCGCTTCCAGTTAAAACAATGATAGCGAGCATAATATACAATAAAACAGCTCCAGCTACACCACCTGATAATGGTTCCGATTCAGATGTCGGAAGAGCACTTTCATGGGCTGGAGCTGTCTTTTACGTTGGCGCCCGTATTCCACAATTGTGGAAGAACTACAAAAGAAAATCCACCGATGGTATCGCACCATTTCTATTCATCACGACTCTATTGTGCAATTTGACCTACGATCTGAACATTTTGACAAGTTGTGAATTTATCGGCAGTACTGATCGTAAGGCCTTTATATCAAATGCTTTACCTTTCCTTCTAGGAGCTTCAATAACGATCCTACTCGATATGATCTACTTTTATCAGCACTATGTGCTCTACGCTTCAGACATGAGGTTAAGAGCTCTCGAATGCGAACAGGCACAGTCAGAAGTTGCAGAGACTAGCCCTCTCTTACACCCACAGCAGCACTGATCAACCAGAAGCCATTGTTAAAATCCCTCGAGCCATTTAGTTTTATCAATTGAACTGATCAGCTTTTGGTAAACTTTATTGTAATATTTCGTTGCTCTTCTATTTCAGCGTCGTCTCAGTAGGGGATGACGTACAGCTTCCTTTAACAATCGATATATAAACGCATTAATAATACAACAAAGGAACAACATTCGATTCATTTCCTCGAGTCAAAAATACGCTAAAACAATGTCTAGAGTGGTTACTTTAAACAATGGTATGAAGATGCCTTTGGTGGGCTTGGGTTGCTGGAAGATTCCCAACGAAGTTTGTGCTTCCCAGGTATACGAAGCTATTAAGATCGGTTATAGACTATTTGATGGTGCTCAGGACTATGGCAATGAAAAAGAAGTCGGTCAAGGTATTCGTAAGGCCATCGATGAAGGTATCGTTAAGCGTGAAGAGTTGTTCGTTGTGTCCAAGTTATGGAACAGTTTCCATGACCCAAAGAATGTGAAAGCAGCTTTGCAAAGGACTTTAGATGACATGAAATTGGATTACTTGGATTTATTCTACATTCATTTCCCAATTGCATTGAAGTTCGTCCCTTTCAAGGAGAAATACCCACCAGGGTTGTACACTGGTTCTCAGGATGAGAAACAAGGTACTATGTCTGAAGAAAACGTTCCTATCATCGACACATACCGTGCTCTGGAGCAATTGGTTGATGAAGGTTTGATAAAATCCATTGGTATCTCGAACTTTTCCGGTTCCATCATCATGGACTTGCTCCGTGGCTGTAGAATTAAGCCAGTCGCTCTGCAAATTGAACACCACCCTTACCTGACACAGGAGAGATTGGTGCACTATGTAAAGTTACAAGGCTTGCAAGTGGTCGCTTACTCCTCCTTCGGTCCACAATCCTTCATCGAGATGGGCAGCGACCTTGCAAAGACCACTCCACCTCTCTTTGAAAATCCAAAGATCATTGAAATTGCAAAGAACCACGGTAAGGAAATCTCCCCATCGCAAGTGTTACTAAGATGGGCTACCCAAAACAATGTAGCTGTGATTCCAAAATCTTCAAAGAAAGAAAGATTACATGATAATCTGCACATTGACGATAAATTGACCTTGACAGATCAAGAATTGAAGGAGATTTCAGCACTGAACAAGAACATTAGATTCAACGATCCATATACCTGGAATGACAAGAATCCATTCCCTATCTTTGACTAATCTGTATGATTATATAGTACTAAAATGTCTTTATACGATTTGCGACTAGTTAATCACAACTCATCTCCACTATTAAACAGCACTGAAAGGCCTCCAGGATGTCCAAACTAAGTCGCAAGGTTAATGTTCTGATGCCGGAACCAATTACGCTCATGGATGATGAGCGATCGATCCAGGAGAGTATGAGTGGTGAGGCAGAAGATGCGTCAGACCAAAATTTCACTTTCTTAAAGGCCCATGTCACTGATTGCACAGTGGTAAACGGAGAGAACGGTTCCAAGTTTGCCGTTTGGAAGGTTTCGTTAGTCTTACAATCGTTCGATCACAACGGTGCCTATCGTCCTTGTATCGACGTCTACAAGAGATACTCTGAATTTCATAAGTTCAGAGAGTCACTGGTACGAAAATGTAAAGAAGCAAACTTACACACAGTTGATATCCCAAGGCTGCCGCCTCGAGTGAAGTGGTACGAAACCTGGAGGTATCAAGATGTCAATCTCAACAAGGTTTGGCTAGCCAAGAGACGACAGGGACTGGATTATTTCATGAACAAGGTTTTGCTTAATAGTACACTGGTTTCGACAGCTAGAGATCTCATCGTGAAATTTCTCGAGGAAACCGCTATCACCAAATCTAATTAACCATACAATAATCTAAACATTGGATCGCGATCACCTGTAGTGCGATTCTCTTACTAAGTAGTCACTCCCTTGGCTGGACTCTTTTTTCATTTTGTAAGCGGGATTGGAAAATCGATGGAAGCCTCGAACTCTTGAACGAGTAATAAAAAGTACTTAAGTAATTGTGTATTAGAGGTTATTTTATGTATTTTGCAAGATCTGTTGTTGGTAGGTTGACAAGACAATTTAGTAATACAAGAAGTACAATGACTGCAAGCCATCAAAGAGTGACAATTATCGGTTCCGGACCTGCTGCCCACACGGCAGCTATCTACTTGGCAAGAGCAGAGATCAAGCCAACTTTGTATGAGGGTATGTTTGCTAATGGTGTTGCTGCTGGTGGTCAACTGACTACGACTACTGAAATTGAAAATTTCCCTGGGTTTCCAGAGGGTTTGACTGGTAGTGAACTTATGGAGAGAATGAAGCAACAATCTGAGAGATTCGGTACTGAAATCATTACTGAAACTGTGGCTAAAGTGGACCTTTCTTCAAAACCATTTAAATTCTGGACCGAGTTCAATGAGGATGCTGATCCTATCACTACTGATGCTATTATCTTGGCGACGGGTGCGTCTGCTAAGAGAATGAATTTGCCAGGTGAAGAGACTTACTGGCAACAAGGTATCTCTGCATGCGCTGTCTGTGATGGTGCTGTGCCCATTTTCAGGAACAAACCATTGGCTGTGATCGGTGGTGGTGACTCTGCATGTGAAGAAGCTGGTTTCTTGACCAAATACGGTTCCAAAGTTTATATGCTTGTGAGAAAGGATCATCTACGTGCCTCTACTATTATGCAAAGACGTGTTGAGAAGAATGAGAAGATTGAAATTCTCTACAACCACGTTGGCTTGGAGGCTAAAGGTGATGGTAAATTGCTAAACTCTCTAAGGGTCAAGAACGTCAAGACTAACGAGGAGAGCGACCTGCAAGTAAATGGTCTATTCTATGCCATCGGTCACACTCCAGCTACTAAGATTGTTCAAGGACAAGTTGCCACAGATGAAGCCGGCTACATCCAGACAACTAAGGGTTCTGCAGAGACTTCAGTTCCAGGTTTCTTCGCCGCAGGTGACGTTCAAGATTCCAGGTACAGACAAGCCATTACCAGTGCTGGCAGCGGCTGTATGGCTGCATTGGATGCTGAAAGATACTTGTCTGCCCTAGAGTAGATACAAGTTCAGATAAAATATGTATTTCACAACGATATGTTTTAGCTTTTGTACTTAGCGTTTCTTCAATTGTAAACTTTTAACTTGTTCGTCAAGTCTCTTAACCTTATTCTGTATCTCTTCCAGATCACCATTTAATCTAATTCTTTCATTAACGATATTTTGTTCCCATTGTCTGAATCTTTGTTCTTCGGCCTTAACTTGATCTGTGAAATATTTCTTCAAAGCATTCTCTTCCTCTTTGTATTTTGGATTGTGTGACAATTTTCTAGCGGGAGCTCTTAATGGAACTGTAGAGGATGAATTTGATTCCTCGGTGCCCGATGAATTACCTTCCAATCTCAACCTTCTGTAAGTCTCGTAATGCAATTCTTGGGTGGTCAAGATTAAATCTAGCAGGTTGGTTCTCAATAGCAAGCTTCTTAGCTTACGGAAATCGCAATGGTTGTCATTCTCAATCTCGACCACACCCCATGGGTACCTCCTTCCGATCACTTGTTTACCTTGACCATTGTCAAATTTTTTCTCAGAACCAATTATAGCGAATGGCATTGATTCGATCAATTGCCTTGCGTGTTCCATTGCAGCAAGATCCTGATTCGAGTTTAGATCAGATTCTCTTTCTCTCTCGAGCGGCGGAGTGAAAATCCGAATCTCTTGAGCTTCTATAACTTGCCTGATTCTCAATTTGAACGCAGTCAGTTCCTGTGCGGTTAAAGTATCCGATTTGGCGATCACTGGGATCAGATTAGCCCTCGTTGAGATACGTTTCATAGTTTCAATATCCAAGGGTTTCAAACCGTGGCCCGTAGGTCTAATGAAATATAACACGGCGTGCACCCTAAGATCAAACTTCACATCACGGTATGGTTGCTGCTCTTGACGCATGAAACTATCGTGTTGATCGTCGATGAAATCAATAATTGATTGCCACGATTTATTGTTATTAACGTTATCACCGAACCCTGGCGTGTCAATCACATTAACGCGTAGATTGAAGTTCTTTTCCTCGAGAAGCGCACGAATGATGTCGATTTCGACAGTTCTCTTGATAGGAAGATGACGACGTTGCTGAAAATCAGAATGTTTCAAGGTCGTTTGAAACAATGTATTGATAAAAGTGGTCTTACCGAGACCACTTTCACCACATACCATCATCGTGAAAGATCCACCTCTTTCACTAACGATCTTGTATCTCTGGTTGGGCAAATTTGAAATCCCAATTGTCTGCACACCACTCGCCACAGGGGCACCCATAGATTCTGCCTCAATGGTCATTGATACTACTTGATTTCCACAACTTCTTGAAGCCCAAACAACTAAATAACTGGGCTATTTTGGCGTTCTGTCACTTGAAACTGATCGGGTTCGATTCACTATGAGGATTGAAATATCGCTCTGAACGTTATGAAGAGGGTAAAGCTTCTTTTATCACGTGATCTCATATCTCGGCGGTTAATAGTATAGTCATCTCTCTGGCGTAACTTTAGCTTTGAAATCATCAGCTTACCGCTATAGTTTGCAGTGTAGTCTTCTCACGATCAAGCATTCTATTCCTTTCTGTTTTCTTCAAAGTGGTATGAAAGGAAGAGAAAGGCTGGAATACAGCCGCCGAACAATTTAAATGCTCACAAACAAGAACGAAAATGTGACACGAAACCTCATAGAGGCATTTCTAGAGGTATAATGGGATTTGAGCGACCGAAGGTTGATAGCACAGGGGGCGTGAATGATATCCTTTGTCTCGTTGATATTCATATGTTTATATCGCCGCTTTCCTTGAGTAAGCTTGAGGGAAACAGGGTTGAAGAATAGTATCCGTCTGTGCAAAGTGAAGTTATAATCTCATGTCAAGTAAACAAGGCTCGCTGATAAGCTATGAAGGTTACAGGCTCGATCTATGACTGTAGGAGAAAACCACGTGACTACTTGTTAATTCTCAGTCTTTTCAGCTATTATGAGTCAAGAAGATAGTCATGAATTGAGTTTATTAAGAGCTCCAGCACCTCCTACTAACTCCAGATATGGCGGATTCCAAGGCTCTAATTGACTATACAAAGAGGCTTCTAGTGGAACCGCCGCAATTAACTCCACAGGATCTGAATCATGCGATTGATCTCGTTATAGCTCTTTTATCCCAAGACAATGACGATAAACTACAGAATTACGTCGTGGTATCGAGTTTTCTGACATCTTTGAGAACCACGGGACTCGATCATAAGGCAGAATATATTGCAGAGGCCGCAAAAGCGGTGCTTGCTCACTCAGACACAGTTGATCTTTCCGAGCATGTAAAGCCCGGTGAAGTGGTATTGGACATTGTTGGTACAGGAGGTGATGGTCAAAACACTTTCAATGTTTCAACCTCTGCTGCAATAGTTGCTGCAGGCATCCCAGGTGTGAAGGTGTGCAAGCACGGTGGTAAGGCGTCTACTTCCAATAGCGGAGCGGGCGATCTGGTAGGTCAACTAGGATGTGATGTTTCCAAAATTAACCAAAAGACGGCTCCAATTCTATGGCACAATGATAACACTTTCATTTTTCTGCTGGCACCTTACTTTCATAATGGTATGAAGATTGTCGCTGGGATTAGAAAGCTGCTCGGTATACCAACTATCTTTAACGTGCTGGGTCCTCTGATTCACCCCGTCAATCATGTTAACAGGAGAATCCTTGGGGTCTACTCTAAGGATTTGGCTCCCGAGTATGCTCGGGCCGCAGCTTTGGTATACCCTGATAGTGAAACATACATCGTCTGGGGTCATGTCGGGCTCGACGAAGTCTCCCCAATTGGTGACACGACCGTTTGGCATGTTGACCCATCAAACCGCGACGGGATAAGAACTTTTGAACTTAATCCGAGCATGTTCGGCCTGTCAGAGCACGCATTGGCACAGTGCAAATCCTACGGGCCAGCCGAGAATGCACATATTCTGAAGAACGAAATATTAAAGGGCAAGTACCATCTAGGTGACAATAATGCCATCTATGACTACATTTTACTAAATACAGCCGTTTTGTACTGTCTGAGTCAGGGACACCAGAACTGGAAGCTCGGTATTCAAAAGGCAGAGGAAAGTATCCATTCTGGAGAGTCCATCAGGGCCTTAGAGCACTTCCTATCGGACGTTGAAAGTTTATAAGTCTTTTTTATAGGGCATGGCGATAGATCTTGAAGCGCGTAGCACAAAAAGATATACAAACAATAACATAACGATAGAAACACGAAAGAATTAAGAGTAAAGGCTACCTAGATGGATGAAACTGTTAACAAGTCCGCTAGAGACTTAAAGGACTTAGAGTTTACCCCGATAGGCTATGTTAGGGAGAAACAAAACGGTAAGCGAACCAAAGGGAGTATCGGCGACGATGATCAAGCAGTACCGCGAAGGAAGACTCGTCGAACGAGTGTCAATGAGAGTTTTAACTCTACAAAAATGTTCAATGATGACTCGCAATTTGATGAGACCATACCACAGCTGAGATCAGATAAGGAAGGATTAATCAGCGATAAGAGGAATCTAATGGAAGAGCTCAAAGAGAATGCACCAACATCCAACCCTTTGAAAGAACAACAAGAGCAAATGCATAGGTTGAATACAGAAAACTACAATTTGAGGTTGAAATGTAACTCGTTACTAAAATTCTTAAACAATGTCACTGATCAGGGCGAACTAAAGAAAAGTTTAGGACTCTTGGATGAGATTCACGATTGGAAACAAAGGTACGAGAGGGTTACTGAAGATTTAACAGTTTTAAAGCGTAAATATGAGGACCTCGAAGACAAAGCTATGAATTCACAGGTCACCACGCCGCCACCGCCGGCAGCTAATGATGAACTTCAGAAGTTCGAAGAAAGATATCTGAGACTGCAAGATGAGTCCAGAGCAAGAGAAGAACAAATGCAAATGAAGATCGACATGCTAAAGTCAGACCTTAATACTCTTAATATTACGTTAACTACGAAGGATAATGATCTGGAAGAACAGGCACAGAAAATTCAAAGGCTGGGAAATCAATTGCAAGAATTTGATCACAAAGGGAGTGAATCTCTATTGCAGCTTGAAAAGCAGCTCGACCTCAAGACAGAATCAGTCAGAAATCTAGAACAGGAACTCGCCAAGCACAAGAGCTTGTTTGAAGGTAAAGATGATGAAATATTCAAATGTAGAGAGGTAATAAGAGACTTGGAGAAGAAATTATCAAGTTTTGCAGACTATGAGGAAAATTCAAGCGCTCAAAAGAGGATCATTGACGAAAAGAATGATAAAATTACAAGACTATCGGAATCCAATTTAAAGTTAAACCAAGAGATCGTTCATCTGAAAAATGATCAGGATAAACAGCGAAACGCATCCAACGTCTTAAAGGCGATAGAAAAAGATTTAGAGGGTCAAAAGAAAGAACTAGCAGATACTAGGCAGAAACTGAAGGAAGCCAATGAGTTATCCAAGAGTCTCGAAAATCAGATAATAGAAAATACTACCAAGGCATCAGAGAAAAACTCTACAAGAGTAAGAGAAAAAGAAGCTGAAATACAAAAGTTAAAGGATCAACTGAAGACGCTTAAAGAATCACATCATTTAGAGCTAAAGAATTCACAAGAAGGCAACGACTACGAAAAGAGAAGATTGTCTAGAGAAGTTTCATTACTGAGAGAGGAGGTACAGGCTATTCAAGAATCGTATGACCGAGAACTCGAAGTTTGGAAGACCAAATGTGAATCCCTTAATAAAGAGAATGAAAGGCTCATCAATCAGGAGATTGGTTCGATCGATGTTATTAAGAAAAAATTGAATGACAAATTGGCTGAAATCAAGCATCTGAACAATCTTGTAGAACAGCTAAAGATCGAGAAAACAGAGCTTAATGATAGATCCGTGCAATTACTAACATCTAAGGACAGATACAAAGAAGAGCTCAAAAAGATTGTATACAAGTTCGAACATCTATCGAAAGAATACATAAGGCTGCGCGAGACGAAAGAAGCTGGCATTGATGACGCCCAGGGCTCTAGCTCGTGGAGAGAAAAGTACAACACCATGAAGCAAAGATTGCTTGATGAATTAAAACTTCTGCAACAGGAGAATTTGTCCCTTGAGAGAAAGCTACTAGAATCCCGCAGTAAAAACATAGAGAACGGTAATCAACAGCAGCGCTCAAGTTCTAATTCGCAGGATCGAATTGACTATTATAAATTAAAATATCACGGTGAGGTGAAACAAAACGACGATCTAAAGACCATGAACGAATATTTGAATCGTGTTCTGCGAGCTATCTCGCAGCATGTAAGACTAGATTTGTTGAAGATTAAGAATGAAGTCGGTAGCGAACTTCCCACATACTTCACATCATACAGACAGCACCTTCGAAGCAGCAGTTTTACCCCAGTGCATCGCCCAAGTTTCAAAACGATTGCACTTTTCGTCCAGGCCTGCGTCAGAATGAAGCAAACAGCTCTCAGACGTCGCTGGGACGAACAAAGGCTACACTATCTGCAAAGAAAGATGGCACTCCAAGATGACCGCATCAGTTGGTAAAGACATTCAACCTTTTAGACATTTGTAATCCTGAATGATATGTTTTAATCTGAATTTGAAACTCTCCGAGATTTGTGCAATCTGATCCATCATATCGAAATGGTTCTCTAATTCTTGGCATTTTTTCAAAATCTCATCGAATCCCTGAATATTCTTCTCAATCACCCCCTCCACAATGCCATCTGTAATCAATTCGTTATGACGTTTACATATCGCTATGGTTTCCATCTGAATGCTTGTCACATAGTCATTAATCTTGTAAAGCAAGTAATCATAATCCACACTTAACTTATCGATCCCCAGAGGGTCCTCATTTGTCGCTCCAGTATTCACACCACTCGACATGGTCTTTGAAGTACTACTACTTGCCACTCCCGGCACTCAAAGAGTTCAATGACTCCTTACGAGCTGTTTCCTTCAAATTTTGTAACTTTCATCTTTATTATCATGAAATCGCTGGTCGCCCTTAGCAGGAAAAGTGAAAAAGGAGAAGGTATACAATATTAAAACACAATTGATAAGTAAACTGATATAGACACAGAGGTCATACTAGTCGGTTTTTCGCCATGTCTCAAGGCATTTACCTTACAGATGCTCCTGTGAGAAGACCAGCTCCAGTTGGGAACCCATTGCTGAGGAAAGTGCAACGTGCTTGTAGATTATCTTTGCCCGAGCCAGATCTGGCATTGAACCTGGATGTGGCCGATTATATCAATGAGAAGCAAGGTCCCTGTCCTAGAGATGCGGTCATTGCCATTGTCAAGCTAATCAACAGCAGAGACACACATACTGCAGTTTTCGCTTTGGCCCTATTGGATGTGTTGGTCAAGAATTGTGGGTACCCATTGCACTTACAAATATCTCGTAAAGAGTTTTTGAATGAGTTAGTCAAGAGATTCCCTGAGCATCCTCCTTTGCGTTATTCTAAAGTGCAGAGATTGGTTCTTACTGCGATTGAAGAATGGTATCAGACTATCTGCAAACATGCTGCATACAAGGATGATCTGGGTTTTATCAGGGACATGCATAGATTGCTCAAATACAAGGGCTATGTTTTTCCAAAGATCAACGAGTCAGATTTGTCAGTTCTAAGACCTAGTGATCATTTAAAGTCACCGAGCGAGATTCAGAAGGAGCAAGAAGTTGCACAGGCTGCTAAGTTGGAAGAATTGATCAGACGTGGTAGACCAGAAGATTTGAGGGAAGCTAACAAGTTGATGAAGGTCATGGCGGGATTCAAGCAGGATAATGCCAACGAGGCAAAACAGACTATCGCTAACGAGTTGAATAAGTTGAAGAGGAAAGCGGACTTGCTGAACGAAATGTTGAGCTCTACTGATAGTCCAGATTTACAGGATGACACTATTTCTTCATTGTATTCTAACCTCAAAGGCGCCCAACCAAAATTCCAGAAAATCATCGAAGAAGAACATGAGGATGATAATTTGGTACAAGATCTGTTGAAATTTAACGACACGGTCAATCAGTTGTTGACTAAATTCGATCTTCTTAAAGCTGGCGACTCCACCTCTGCTTCACAAATCCATCCTTCAAACATTGCTACATCACCTGAACCGACCACCATTGGTAGCTCCGGTGGCGCTTTAGCCAAGGAGATCAATTTGATAGATTTCGATGACGACAATGAGACAACCTCATCATCTCCTGCTCCAGCACAGACTGGTTCAGGTGATGTCGTGGCAGATCTGCTCGGCGATTTGTCTGACCTATCGGTCTCTTCAAACTCTAATGCCCAAAATTTTGGCCTGGGTGGAAGCATCGCATTGGGCTCATCTCAAGCAACCACTGAAGTTTCCGGTTCTTCCAACTTGGACTTATTGGGTGGCTTCTCCTCATCAGGTAACGCTGCTCCTGCCTCCGCTGCTCTACAAGGTAAGGCAAACGATTTTGATCTACTTGGAGACTTTGTTCGTTCTTCCTCCGCCGCTCCTTCGAATACGACCATTTTGGTCAACGAGTCCAAGAATTTAAAGATCGAATTTGATGTTACTAGAGAATCATCCTCAACAATCAAGGTGAAAACTTTTTTCTCAAATGTCTCTTCAGCTTCAATTTCTGACTTGGAATTTTTAGTGGCAGTACCAAAGAGTATGACTTTAAGGTTGCAACCGCAGTCGGGTAGTTTCCTAGGTGCATTTACCAATAAGGCTGTAACTCAGGAAGCTTACATAGACAATGCTCAAGCAAACTCACCAAATCCTCTAAAAGTTAAATGGAAGGCTACCTATAAAATAAACGGGAAGTCGATCGATGAGACTGCTATCTTTATCCTTCCCAAAGTGTAACCATGATGAATTCGGTATGCTTCGCCGCTTGGTTTGGTGATATCACAAAACCTGGCATTGATACACACTACTGTATAAGTTTGTACTAAGAGAAAGACTGCTTTCGCAGGCATACTTTCTATTATTATTCGTTAAATTGTTTTGCAGTATATACATGCATTTTTAAAAATCGAACATTCGTTAACAGCGTAAAGTCTATGATGAAAGGAGCGAACCGCGTTCATTTGTGAAGGCGGTCCAAAATCTCCTGTGGAGTAGGTGAGTCCACCTTGGGGGTTGGAGCTGAATTGCTCGTATTAAGCAGAGTATTTGACATCCTCTGAGCCGTCTGATCCATTTGTTCCGATTGACCTAAGGTCGGAGCGGATTGTGATTGCGCTTTCTTCCTTTGTATTTGCTGCTGCTGCTGTTGAAATTGCATTTTTCGTTGCTGCCCGGTTTTGTAGTAGCTCTGGGCAGCCTTCATTGCAGTTTCCATTGAAAGCTCTGGTTTCTGTGCTAGAATTCTCCTTGAATAACTCTCAATGATTTCACGCTCGGTGAGACGCTTTTGAGGGAAAGCTGGGGTTGGTGTCTGTCTATCAGTTAACGTTTTCGTCAGCTGGCCAGAACTGGGTACGCTAGTAGAATTCGGGCTCTGGTCAGCACCAGAGGCACCCATCTTAGGGGTGGAATGGCTTTGGTTCATAATAGGCGGAGTTTGATTTGACTGTTGTTGTAATCTACTTTTTACATTACGTCTCATTTGAATATCCCTCCGTAAAGACTCGTCCCTCTGTGCCTTGAGCTGTGACATTTCTGCCGGTGTTGGCACTTTCATGTTTTTGCAATCCAGAGGTTTTCTGGGCTGAGTAGGATTGGGTCTTGGTGCGTTTTCTCTCTTCTTGATACATTTTCTGATTGCTTCGAACATGCTAGCCCAACGCAGTCGTCTGTGGCCTCGTTGAATAGATTCCGGACCAACTCCCAACGGGGAAATCCTCCTGTTTTGCTTCTGTTGAAATTTGTGAGCCTCCATCAGCCACATTTGAACACTGTGCGCACGAGGTCCTTTGAGGTCACTAAAGCTAAAGCGCTCATTCAGTTGTACAAATCTTTCAAAACACTGCCAAGGAGTTCTTCTTTCGATATTGGAGAAATACGACAACGTCGGTCTATGAGTCATATGAGCACTGATAAGCTCCCAATTATATGCATAAGCGTTGATATTTTTCACTAACTCCTGGTCATCTTCTGGTAGCCATATCGTTGGTGTTCTATTCTGTAAGTACCGTAGTGAGGGAGCTGGTGGTGGCTTTAGATAGTGGCTTCTTCTATTTCCATAAAACATGCCTCTTCTCTTGCTTAGTTGAACCAAAGATTGCTCATCGTCTATAATCTGCTTCTCAACCAGTTTGTAAAAGTGATCGTCCTCTAAAGTCACCAGCGATTTGGAAACTGGCACGAAGGAAAGTTTTTCTTCATCACTTTCATCCGGGAGGCCTGTGTAAAGTGGAATGTCCTGAGCAATGGTTCGTACTGTGCTATTCAGTTCTTCGAATGAAAGATGAAGTTTGAATGGCTGATTTTCACTTCCCTGCTTATACCTTGCGTAGTCTGCAGCACTAGTCTCCGGTAGCTGGGGTGATACAATCTCCTCTGATGGATTTGGTCTTTGCAATAGAAGTGTCAAGTCAATACCACCAGATACTTCTTGTTCTGACTGGTCCATTTGTTTGATATCTGAGATTTTTTCACTCTCTTCTATTACTTTGTTATCTGAGACGATCTTTTGATCTTCCTCGTTCGCCTTAGCATCACTGCTGACATTTTTAACCGATTCGTTATTTTTTGTCTTCAGAACCTCTACGGGTTTTGTTTGTATGCAGCAGATTTTACCGTATGCCCAGTATTCCATAACGGCATGAGCTAGAGTAGTGCAAACAGCTATCCTGTATTTTTGTCCCTCCTTAAAATCCGCTTGCATCCATTTTGCCTCTTCGATTAGTGTCCTATGATGCGATACATCGTTCTGCCATGCGTCTGGAAACTTCTTGGGCTGTCGTAAAGACCACAGGCCCAGTCTTCGCAGCTCTTCGATCCTTGAACTCACCACTGTGATTCTACCCTCACTTAAAGCGTTATTCATTATATCTGTAGTAAGCGCTTTATGAGCCATCGGGATCAGTTTAATCAGTGGCAAAGTTTGTACCATGTATTTCAGCTCAGCCAAGGGCAATGCCTGAGCAACTTTAGAAGGTACTATCTCCTTCATCAGCAGATATACTGATTCCTTACTGTTGATATTATTTTCATTGAAGTAATCAACGGACTCAGCAGCCTTTTTGGAAGATTCTTCAACCAAATAATTACTATACCTCTTAACCGGTTCCACAGGTGTAGGGTCCGCTGCCGGTACCTCAATGTCACGGAAGTAAACTGGTTGATTAGATACATGTGGTTCAGGTGAAGTATAGATAGATGCTGACTGGTTTATGCTCGATACGGAGTTTTGCAAAGTACTAGATGCAGAACTACCCTTATTTTCTGTCTCTATATCTCGCTCCACTTTGATCTTTTTCTCTCGAGGTTCATCCGTGGGCCGAGTATCTGTTAAAGGTCTCTTTAATTCTGTCTTTAACCCCGGTGATTCTAAATGATCTAGGCTGGTTATTGAGCTCGTATCTTTCTTTCTACCACTGCTAAGAGCTCTCTTAGGCGGCAGACTGTTCCCGTGGCTGGAAAGAGCACCACCCGCCGTACTGGGCGCCGTAGACGCCGTCACAGGGGCCGCTGGCGGCCCTACCTGGGTGAATTTCGGCAGCGTATCGCTACTAAACCGTACTCCCTTCCCTATATCATTCTGTCGCAGAAAATTATCAATCTCTCCCTTTAAAAGTCGCTGATTGTTAATTTCTAAAAGCTCATTCAATCTCGACATGCAGTACAATTCGACCAACTTTCGGCTCCGTGTTTTCACCAAATCCTCCACATGAATTTTCCCACTTCCCTCATCCATGCGCCCTCCATCTGGACCGATCACAGTCCTTCTGGGAGGCGATGGCGACCTTGAGCACATCTCTTGGTAGTATACTGTTATAGCTCTTCAATGTTGATCTCTGGCCGGGTGACCTACTCTTGTTGAACCACCAGAACAACGCTAATATTCACTGATATCAAAGAATAAATGCACTATGTAGACCAAATCAACCGCGCTGACCGCCCTCAAACCGTCTTGATAACTTCTAGAGTCCACAGATCGCCCGTCCAACCGCGATGTTGGCCCTTCTTTTACGTGCTTTCACAGTTAAAGTTCGCTTGTTGTTTTTTTTCCTTTCAAGAACCGCCAGGCTGTTCGTGCAGCGCGATGAGTATACGCTCTATATCGATGAAATCTTATATAGAGGTCTCATTGCCAGGTTTGAATCTCTTGCTCGAGGTCCTGGATGCTCTTGACGAGTCCCTGGTGGTCAACGATTGTATAGGAGTTGACAATTTCCTTTTTTACTTGACGAATCGTGGTGAAATTTTGAGTATTTCTCGAGTAACGGTCTTCTGGATGGAAAAAATCCAATTCGGCTTGTTTGACACGTTTCTTAGATCTTTTGTTGGATTCTTCGTCGCTATCATCATCACTGTCCTGATCGAAGTTGACTTCGTATTTCCTGCTAACGATTACGAAGAAATCGTAGTGTTTGTCGTCACCGAGAGTCTTGGTGACATCTTCGAGGGTTATCTTGAACAGTGGTGGGATCACTTCTGCGGGCATATTAATTAAACGTTCGCTGAGCACTAGAGCGCATGATTTTTTCTCGTTGGCGTCGATTGTTTGCAGGAAAGATGAAAGTTTGGGGTCCACCTTGTGTAGATACTTGGCATAGTCACTATCACGGTGTTCTTTATAGTTTACAAAGGATAGGAAACAATAAGGATCGGACTCTTCGCCATCGGTCTTGATAGTTGTAGTTGGGGATTCGAGAATTAAGTCAGCCAGTTGACTAATCTGTACACGAGTGCTCTCCTGAGGGCCCAATAATTGACGCATTAGGTTCTTGAGCGCATGAAAATCGACTTCTGGGTTCCCATTGAAGAAATCAAAATCGATATTGACGATCTCTTCCGCTTCGTCTTCATCAGAGTCCTGAGAGTCATCTGTGCTGCTCACGTCAATTTCAGACTCTTCACTTGCCTCTTCTTCATTGGCACGCCTTTTCCTGTTGCTCAATTCTGACAATTTAACTGGTTGAACCATTGTGAATGGCTTATATGGGGGGTTTGGAAGACGTTGATTGTCGATGATCTTGAGCTCATCATTTTTCAAACTTTTCATGCGAGCGTGAAATTTTAAATTGTCAATAATGAAGAATAACGAAAAGTTTCGCATTCTAGGTTACATAATTGATCTCTAAACCTCTAGTTGAAACGTTATTGGTAGTCTGGATAACTTTTGTAATTTTGTAATGGTTTGAAATGCTAAAAAGGTATGTAATATTATTAATAACAATTAATAAAATATTATTACCTACTTTGTTAATTTCCTTCCCCAATAATATTATGTTTTATTTATTAATTGTATTAGGATTAGTATCATGATTATTATTTACAATTGTAAAAACATATTCTAAAAATCCTATTGCATATAAATATATTAAACATGGTCGAGTAATTGAAATTATTTCGCTGTCAAGTTGGCTAAAACTTTGGAAACAATCTCAACAATGACGTTACGATTGATGCTACAAAAGCTCGAGTTTACGTGGCATGATTAGAATTAAAAATGCTCTGCTTTCTGTGGATAATTGGAACTTGTAATTATCGACACGTCGCGCTGCTGAAAATCCATTCTTGAAGCCTCGCCTGGATTACACATAGCGAACCGAACTGGCTTCCCTTCTATTCCTTGATCTACCATTGGTAATTGGTGAACGGCATGTCATCGGTATTGGAATGGTTCTCTCAAAATGCTGATGTCAAGGTGAATAAGGCATTGAGTGTGGAAAAATCGGCAATCAATGACCCATCAAGTGGGTATGGTTTGTTTGCTGACTTAAAATTGATCGATCGTATACCTCAAGAAACGACAGTTGAACTCTTAAGAATCCCACGTTTTGCAAAATTTGATTTAAATTCGTTAATGGCCTTGTTGAATGATGATGGCCAATATACCTCCAATGAAAACAAGGAATCATTACAGAAACTGGTGAAAAGTGTATTTTCAGAATTTATGCAACTGGACAATTTGGGCGATATTTTAAGCGAAACAACCATTCTGGTGTTTTACTTCACTTTATTTGCACTGCTGAGAGATCAGTTCGAACTACCCAGAGTGATTGGTTTCTACTTGGAAAATGTCTTGTTAAGAACAAAAGTGGACAGCGGTGTGATGAGCTACGATCCTGAGAAAGATTCGTATGGCCAACGCCCGCACTTCCTGGCTTTCAACTATTCATTACAAACTTTGGGATCATTCTTTGAGAAAACTGTTGCAAGCTCACCACCGGTGGAGCCTTTACTGAAGCAGGTCTACGCTGCTGTTTCATCTCGTTGTTTGGAGATACCAGAGGAGGTTAATACGGGAAGCGATGACTTCGTAGTTAACACTACGTTGGTGCCAGCATTGGACTATGCAAACCACGATAATGAGATGCAAAATGCCCATTTCGATGTCGATCGTGAAACTGGAGACGTGCTATTACTCTTGGATATGAATCGACTTCCAACGGAGAAGAAGAAATTCGAGGTTTTAATCAGTTATTCACCAGACGAAGATCCAGCATCTTTCATGTTTTTCTATGGATTCATTCCATCAAGTGCCGGCGCACCGAAACAGACAAACTGATGTCTGGTCTCTCGAATATTATTAACCCTAATGACTAACGAGCTGCTAGATAAAGAAGTTGAGAGAAAGAAGTGACATACAGTTCCTAGCACGGGTCGCGATTTAGAGCTACAGTTGGATAATTCATCTCGTGTGAAATTCATCTGTCTACTAAAATAAAAAATTACAGTGAACCAAAACGTTGTCATCAAGTTTTTCTTCCATCTTATTAGAGGTACATGAAGTAATCACTTTCCTAATTCCTGATTCCTGAACCAGTGAACATTAATTTCCTGAATTAGATCCAGGTTTGTAAAGAAGTGCAACCGTTAGTATTCTTCTAGTCTAGCATATATGATCCTGCTCTGAGCAGTTCTTTGCATTGCATTGCACAATAAGATATATAATTGTCTTTTCTGTGATATGTCACGTTTGCTTGTAAAGAAGTCCTCGAGTGCTAACAAACATAATTAGAGAGGGCGTAAGTGATGAGACCAAACCGAATCCTGTTTTGGAGCTCATCTTTATTAGCTTCAGTTGTTCGTGGTTTACACTTTTACCTGAAACCTGGCGAGATTAAATGTTTTTACGAGAGTTTAACCGTAGGTAACTTACTGATCGGAGATATTGATGGATTGATACAGAAAGACGGGGTATACGTAGATGATCCCGACTTGAAAATAGGCATATCGCTATATGAGACCTTTGATGATGATCATTTAGTGCTAAATCAACACAATCACCATAACGGGGATTTCACATTTACGGCATTGGAGACTGGCGAACACAAAATATGCATAAATCCCGTATACCCAATGGATGTGAGCGTACAAATATTCATGGAATTGGACATTGGGTATGTCACGGCATTGGATAGCAGGAGAAAGGGTGATGCCCAGAACTTGAAAGAAAGAGCTCTCCAACTTACCTACAGATTAGAAAACATTCGCAAGCAGCAGAAACGCATAAGGGAAACGGAGGCTTTGTTTAGAGACCAAAGTGAGACTGCAAATACTAAGATCATTCTTTGGTCAATTTTACAAATGATTGGACTCGCTGTGGTCTGTCTCTTTCAGCTACGATATCTGAAGAATATTTTTGTTAAAGAAAAGATTATATGATGGAATAGCAGCATCGATCGGGCCTATCGCATCATTGGGGTCCACTGGAATGCCTTCTGGGTCTCGCTTCTGGTCCATTAAGCGTCATCGATGAATCGTTCTGTATGATTTAGGTAAAGTACCTAGCTTTCGAAGAATTTCAGCTCATCGCATCTCAAAAGAACCTTTCAAACTGGAAAGCACCATACTCATAGGGCCTACTTTGATCGGTTGTCCAGCTATGGAGGTATCTGAGGAGCTTAGAAGGGAGCTGACTGCTTTGAAGCTTGAAAATGCGAGGTTGCGTCGGCAGTTGGAAGGTAAAGAAGCATCAGAGAACAAGTACCCTCTGTCGTTAGAAGAATACAAGCGTTATGGAAGACAAATGATTGTTGAAGAAACTGGAGGTACCCTGGGACAGGTCAAACTGCGAAATTCCAGAGTTCTGGTTGTGGGTGCTGGAGGTTTAGGAAGCCCTGTCTTGCCTTATTTAGCGGGCGCTGGTGTGGGGCACATTGGAATAGTCGATAATGATGTAGTGGATACTTCCAACCTTCATAGACAGGTCCTTCATGATTCTGAGTCAGTTGGTACTTTGAAGTGTGAGTCGGCCAAACGGGCTCTCAACAGGCTCAATCCACTTGTTGAAGTCATCACCTATCCGGTAAGGCTGAGCAACACTAATGCTTTCGAAATATTTCGGAGCTATGATTATATTTTAGATTGCACGGACACTCCGTTGACGAGATATTTGATATCAGATGTTGCTGTTAATTTGGGTATAACGGTTGTGTCTGCTTCGGGCCTAGGAACAGAGGGACAATTATGCATATTAAATTTCAAAAAATTGGGACCGTGTTACAGATGTTTCTACCCGAAACCTCCTACACCTACCTCCGTCACTTCATGCCAAGAAGGTGGTGTAGTCGGGCCTTGCATAGGCCTTGTTGGTGTGATGATGGCCGTAGAAACCTTAAAACTAATCTATGGAGTGTACGCGGAAGATAACTTTCAGCCATTTTTGACGACATATTCAGGTTTTCCCAATCAAAGTATGCGTACTTTTAAGATGAGGGGTCGACAAGACAATTGTGCTTGTTGCGGGCTATCGCCAATTGTCACTAAGGATGCCATCGAATCTGGCACTATCAATTACCAAAACTTTTGCGGTTCCAGAAGCTATGACTGTTGCTCTCTGGATGAAAGGATTAGTGTGGAATTATTCGAAGATCAATACAAAAATCGCGAACCCTCCAGCTACATTTTGTTGGATGTCAGGCCGCACCATCACTATGATATATCTCACATTCCACAGGCTTATAACCTTACGGTAAAAGAGTTGCGTGACATGGATGGTGAACTCACGAAAATACAGAAGCATATACCAAACATCAACAAAGATAGTGAAGTTGTCGTGATGTGCCGGTACGGCAACGATTCTCGACTTGCCACTAGACTTTTAAAAGATCAATTTGGTATCTCCAACGTAAAGGACGTTACTGGAGGGCTATTCAGGTACATCGACCGGATCGATCCATCGATACCAAAATATTGATTTTATATAATAATACATTCGAGTAAATCACGGGTACTCAAGAAACTGCAACTAGGTTTAAGGACTATGGCGATATAGGTCAGATCACTTGCCTAATTTCTCTACAGTTAAAATGCCTGCGCTGTTGGCAAAAGCGTAGAACTGGCCTCCAACACTTGTCTCGTTCCATTTTATGCAAGAAACGTTGACGCCATGAGGATCGATTCTCAATCCAGTTACTTCATTGATACTCGATTTGAAAGGTTCATACGCATGGTTCAGCCTGAACTTATCTTCAACTTTGCTATATTCCCATTTCCAAAGTCTTAGCGAGGTGTGTGTAAGCGAGCTGTTCTTTATGCCAGTAAGCAGCCTTCTAGCAATGTTATCGATAACCACATTTCCGTCCGAACCCCCGGATAAACATAATGGATGAATCCTTGATGTTCCTAATGATACGATAGATGTATCCTGTGAGCTGACGGGATGAACGGCAAATGCCGCCCTAGGCGCAACTGTCTTGAGAGTATTCGAGCCGTCAGAATTTACGATTGCGTACAACTGTGGTATGTACGACAAAGGTATGATGTTGGTACCACGAAACCTTGTCACATTAGTTTTGCTTGTGAAAATATCTTTAGGATCAAATAGGTAATAATAACCATCAACTGCCACTGTAGCCACGACCGGGTTCTCAAACTCTGAATATGCAACAAGGAGGGTTAGGATGTAAGAGTCGTGTATCTTGCGATAGTATGAGGGGAGACGCGGGTCCAGGAGGTCAAATTCAGCTACGAAACCATTCTTGAATCCGCACACAATTCTGGTGGCAGACATAAAATCGAAACAGGTAATCATAGATTTCGGCAGTTTGACACATATAGCAGGTTGCTCAATCATATGGATAGAGTACTCTTCGGTCATTTTCACGTCCAGCATTTTCACCGTACCATCTTGACAGACAAAGATTAGGGATCCTAGCGATCCTGGGCTTCTGCAACCCTCATGCCATTTGAGATTCCACGTTTCACCAAAGTTGTGTACCAGCGTTTGCAGCTTATTGAATGCCAATGTGTGCGGATCAAGCTTGTATATCTCGAGGCAAGCCACATGTTCTTCTACTTCGAGCATCCTCAGGTTTATATCCGACGGTTTGTCGAAATACTGCGAAACAGAAACCGCAAGATATTGGCACTGTTCATCATCCTGTTTCAACCATGCAATATCGGTGATTAGTGAACCTGTGTTGTAGACAAAGCCCGTTCTCTCTCCATAAGGCAAAACGGGGAACTCGCTCTTTTGATCTACATTCAGGGAGAGCTCAGCTTCCCCTATAACAACTTGTAAAGGTTTTATACGCTTTTTGAACATTTGGCTTAGCTCAATTTCATCTATTTCGTGTTTCACTGTCCTCTGTTTCCCAATAAGTTGTTCATAAACGTTATCAGAAGCGCAAGGCGGTATCAAGTCGATAAAATATGGAGAGTCCCTCTGAATGTTCTCATGAGGAAAACAAAATACACATGTCTCAAATCCTTCTTTGACCTTCGCTAAGTTTAGTAGTTTTTCTTGGTTCAAACCGTAAAGTCTTTCGATCTTATCTCGAGCAGAGGAAAGATCCTTTAATGCTCGGATTACACGACCCTTATCTTCTAATGTTGAACCTGGAGTATTTCCTCGTGAACTGCTTGTCCTTGGTCGTTTAACTTTCTGTTTTTTCTTACCCTTGACTATGTTTTCTGCCTCATCAAGCTCCACTACCAAATCATCAAGCTCAGGGATAAAATCCTCATCATCACCATTTGTTGTATCAATAATTTCATCGTTCCCATCTCCCACTGGTACTTTCCTTGGCATTCGTGATGATCTAGCATCGAAAGTTGCTTGATCCACTGCCGAAGCAATTATATCCAGATTCGCATCTAGCTTTGAGAGATCGTTCTTTCTAGGGCGGCCCCTACGTCTCTTGGCTGGAATCATAGGACAAGCAGATCTGGCAATATGGTATTTGTTTACTTTTGAGGGCTCTTCGAATTGCATTTGTATGTAGCGAACCTTTAATCAAATGACAGGGTCATACCCAACGATATAGAAAGGTATTAAACAGGAGGAATTATACCAGATGAAGCTACTAAGAGTCAGTTTAGATAACACAATGGAACTCAAATTGGTGTATCAAGCAGCTAGTTTTTTTTTATTAGAAACAAATTCGAGCTGGCTGACGTAATTACTTGACTATTGCAGATGATGAAGAATCATTAACGAGCTATGCCATAGCTCCTATTCGAGCTAATTTCCTGCCCAACTTTAATCAATTATGTTATCTTGATTTTTGGAAGGGTTTGGGGTCGAAATATATCTGCTATGAAACCCAAGTCCACGTTAGCCATACCGTAAGAAATCTAAATTAAATTTCGGTTATTACAATTGCGTGTCTGCTATACCAATTCCTTCTGCTATTTCAAGAATGGGCTTCCAGTTATCTTGGTGGAACGATATTTTTTGAATTTGGCAATCACTTCAGGCTTATCGGTGTTGATTGACTTGCCGTGCTTTGAAGAGTCAGGACTATAGTAAAAATTGTGCGACTTCTATATTGTATATTATCCAAGAACTGACTCTATCATAATATTATCGTCATCACTCGGTAAAGTGTTTGGTCACTATCTTATCTTATTAACGATTCATCTAAATGTGCCGCTACTTTAACGAAGCGAATTGAAGGATATCTCAGATACCATTTTAACGTCTTACAAACTTGACGCTCCTGCGGACATAGTAAGTAGTTCAAGGGAACAAGATTTAATTGTGCAATTGGGCAATCGGGCAATTGAGTAATTGGGCTTGGAAATTGTATGCTGAGAATTCATCTGCGCAAAGTATCAACTATGCAAACTGCTGTTAAGTCTGGGGTGAACTACCCTCAGGAATTCGTCAAGTTCCTTAATTCTTCTCATTCACCATACCATGTTGTCCACAACATGAAGGAACATTTGCTGGACCATGATTTCATAGAATTGGATGAACGTGAGAGTTGGAATGGTAAAGTTACCCATAAGGGCAAATATTTCGTTACTCGAAACAATTCATCTATTATCGCATTTTCAGTCGGTGGTAAATGGAAACCTGGTAACCCAATCGCGATTACTGGTGCTCACACAGACTCTCCAACTTTAAGAATCAAACCAATCTCGAAGAGAAGTAATGAAAAATATGCGCAGATTGGCGTCGAAACTTACGGGGGTGGTATATGGCATAGCTGGTTCGACTCCGACTTGTCGATTGCTGGGAGGGTATTTATTCAGGATAAGACTACGGGAAAGAGCGTCTCGAAATTGGTTGATCTGAATAAACCTTTACTGAAGATCCCCACTTTAGCAATCCATTTGGATAGAGATGTCAACCAAAAATTCGTGTTCAACAAAGAGACACAATTACTGCCAATTGCTGGATTGGCTAAGAATGGTGAGCAATCTGGCGAGGCGAAGAAAAACGAGGAGTTCTCATCAATCAAAGCTATTGTTGAGAGACACAATGAGGATATATTGAAATTGATTGTCAAGGATCTTTCTCTCGAATCAGAAGCTGATATCGAAGATTTTGAGCTCATTCTTTATGATTACGCTGCATCTACGTTGGGCGGTCTGAATGACGAATTCATCTTTTCAGGGAGACTTGATAACTTGACTTCTTGCTTCACCTCTTTGCACGCCCTGGCGCTGGCTGCTGATACTGAGATTGAAGAAGAAGAAGGTATTAGGTTGATGGCCAGCTTCGATCACGAAGAGATTGGGTCTTCCTCTGCTCAAGGCGCGGACTCAAATTTTCTACCCAACGTCTTGGAGAGACTATCTTCTTTGAAAGCTGACGGGACAGATGACTCTAATCCGCTTCCAAGATCTTACATTCTCGAGACATCTGCTAAATCATTCTTCCTTTCGTCAGATGTTGCTCACGCAGTGCATCCAAACTATGCTGGCAAGTACGAGTCCCAACACAAGCCTATCATTGGTGGTGGCCCAGTGATTAAAATCAATGCAAACCAACGGTATATGACAAATTCGCCAGGTATGGTGTTGGTGAAAAAATTAGCCGACAAAGCCAAAGTTCCCCTACAACTGTTTGTGGTCGCGAACGATTCACCATGTGGTTCCACCATTGGTCCAATCCTTGCGTCAAAGACAGGCATTAGGACGTTGGACTTGGGAAACCCCATTCTCAGTATGCATTCGATCAGAGAAACTGGAGGTTCAGCCGATTTAGAATTGCAAATTAAACTTTTCAAAGAATTTTTCGAAAAATTCAGCTCTATTGAGCCACAAATAGTTGTTTAGTTATCTTTTTGACTTACTCTTATTTATTCTATTGGTACATTATTAACTATATTTTTACTTAGCGAAATATTAAAATCACGAACCAATCGTAAAATAAATACTCAAGATGGCCAATTGATGGTGAGATCGGAGATATGACCTCTCGATGACTGAAAAGACTGGACAAATGGGAAACGATCACCAAGCAAGTGATGATGACATATTTGGGGACGATGACGATCTCTTTCGGAATGATACATTCGTTGACGAGGAAGCTTATCGGCCATTTATACCAGTATATGTGGAATCAGAGCCAAATAGTGAAGTAACGAAAGATCAGCTGCATAATAGTAGTAAGTCTCCGATTCCCCCAGATCCTGAAGGATTTAAAAATGAGGTAAAGGAATCCTTATATTCGAGCGATGGCGAGGAGAGTAATGAAGAATTACCAACTGACAATGAGCTGAGATCCGTTGTAAACCCGCCTATAGAGGAACACGGACCAAGAAGGCGACTACGAAGCCACAAGCCATGCTCTGTGGTTAATGAAGACTCGAGCTTGCCAGTTAAAAGGCAGAGTCCAAGCGACTTGAGTAATGCCAGCAAATACCAAAAGTCAGATATCGATCGACCTTTGGAGACCGAGGAAAGCTATAACGTTTCAGAACCAGTGGAAGAGACAAGACAAATGTCGACTAGCTCACCTGCTAAAGGCACCAAGGCCCGCCAAAAGATATTCAACCTAATGTTTTTATCCAAGTTAGAAGGAACTGTCGACAGGGCAATCCAACTGAAGGTTTTGGGTAAATATGATTTTGCCAGTATTTTAGAGTCTGTTTTGGAGAGAGTCGTTGAAGAATTCAAAATTCCTTACCCAGTAATGCACCAATATACTGTGGATAATGTGACATTGTACTGGAACGGCGGAAAACTCTTAAAGTTTATGACTTGTGACTCGCTCAAAATTTCTAATATTGATAACAACGAGGTTACCGAGATTGAAGTTACTATGGTGTCCAAAAGCGATGAGGAGAGGTTCGAGGAAGAAGAAAGGGCGAGGCTCTTGAGAGTGGAAAAAGAAGCTATGTCAAAAGCCAAACTACCTACTACCTTCGAAGCCGATCCTTCAGATGATAATGGAGAGGCAGACTGCAGTATAGAAATCATCGAGATGGATGATAGTAGCCGGGAGTCTGAAATGAAGGAAGGTAGTAAACTGGCGCCTGTCGATTTGGAAGATGAAGATGAGCTGGAAGTAATAAAACTTGCTCTAGTAGGTCAAGATAACGCAAGACTCTATGTCAATGTTAGAAGGTCTACTCCATTTTCTAAAGTGGCCGAATATTACAAGTTGCATAAACCTCTCCCAATGGAAGTTAAGCTAAACCTTTATTTCGATCATGAAAAGCTAGATTTGAATGAAACCGTGGGCGACCAAGAGCTTGAGGATGAGGATATGCTTGAAGTAGTTATATGAAAACCTAAACCATTGTCTTTCCATTATCTCATGCACCCATCATGGCCAGTCCACCATTTCCTCCACCTAGAGTAGAAGAAATGAAAGACTTGCCACTTGCCATCAAATGCTCACAGATATACTATATTATGACGTTGTTAATAAGAGGAGAGCAGTATGGTCTTCATATCCTAAACAAGATGCGATATGTCCATATAGCATATGTAACTATAATGTTCACCCCGCGAGACATTTGGCTCACATACAGCTTTGAGTTAGCACTTGATAAAGATATCTTAGCAGCTAATTTGCAGCTGATATTCAGTTATTTCGGTTATTATTCAGGTTGTAATTTTGGTTTTCAACTAAAAAAGAGCCTTGTTGGCGCAATCGGTAGCGCGTGTGACTCTTAATCACAAGGTTAGGGGTTCGAGCCCCCTACAGGGCTTTATTTTTTAAATCTAACTTAGATACGTTGAGCGTAGGTCCTAATGCTTAACGCCTATTGAATATTCGGTTCATTCAGCCATCGCTAGTTGCTACATATTTCTTATAGTTTGTGCTTTTTTATATGGAAAAATTCACTTCAATTTAGACTCTTAGCGATATGAATAGTGCTGAAACCTTGAAAAGCTCTTAGCAGTTATTATAAACACCCTAGTAATAAATAGCTCAGGAATGTAGTGTGCCAGATCAGAACGCACAGTTTGCGATTGATGGGACAGATTCAACAACATTTCCTGGACCACCTTGTGTTCGCTTCTTTCTTCTATACCAGGCTCAATTGTGGAAAGAATATGTGCTGCTTCGATATGGTAGATCACAAGAAGCCGGATTTGAAAGAGATTGAATGAGGGCACATTGCTAAAATCCCCTGCATATATTATAAGGTTGTGATTTTAAGAGGAGAATTCATTTTAGGTCTTTTTACTAATCTAAAATAAAATGAAGTCCTCCAGGTGGTTTAGTAAACTGGATTAATTACTTAGTAGCTACCCGATCTCAAATAAGATTTCCACGATAGTTATGTGAAGCCCTTACACGGAATCAGTAGATTTCGTCTAACAAAAGAAACAGACAGACTCAGCTAAGAGCTCGAAACAGTTTATCCATCTCTGAGTATCTATGATTATGTAAATTATTTCAAGAAATAAGAGCCTTGTTGGCGCAATCGGTAGCGCGTGTGACTCTTAATCACAAGGTTAGGGGTTCGAGCCCCCTACAGGGCTTATTATTTTTGAATACCTCTACAGTCAAGGTCCCGCACAGATATGACGAAACGATATTACATATCCCTCAGAATATACACAGTATACTGCTCTCTTCTCATTAACAACATCGTGCTCGATATCTTATGTGAGCATTGGATGTCAAGTGGTGGGTCCTGGCCCCCGTTGCGGTAATGCGTGTGCAAGTCCCTTGTAGATTCGCCCAAGCGGTCTATAGTCAACATCTTAAATTCATTATTTGTTATTTAAATTTGCAAGTCCTTTTGTGAATGATTAGTTGGCCTTTATGGCTGTTTCTTTTGATAGGGACTCAAACAAAGTAGGCTTTGGTCTTAGGTCTTGCTCATGTAGATCGGTTCCCTTAATGACTTTGAAAGCACCTGTACCAATCGACATTGTTTGTCCTAATATAATACACTCAGAAACACCCTCGACGGCATCTCTCTTCATGTAGAACGCTGCATCGAATAAATGATCTGTTGTCTTTTCGAAAGATGCGAGCTGCAGAACCGAATCTCTCATTTTACTCAAACCGAACCTAGTGATACCCAAAATCTCTCCCTTATACGTCATCACGTCACCTAATAGTTGAATATGACGAGGATCGACACTCATACCGTGATTACTCATGGTGTAATCAATCTCACCAATAATACTTGCTCTGGCGGCTTCGATACCAAGGACACTGAAAACTTCCAAGATATGATTTGTCGCTGTCTTATGCCCAACAACACCATCCGTTGACATGACATCTCTCAAACCGTAGCCTTCAACCAATAGCTCACGCTTTGTGTCATCACGGACATTAATAACTGCTCTTGAAATATCAGGTAGACCTTTAACAACGATACCTGGCAATGAACGACGGAGCTGCTGCATTCTGAAGAAAACATCATTTTCATGAGGTTCCTTAGCAGATGTGGAAATAGATTTAGCCTTGTATCCTTCTGGGAAAACATTGATGGCGATCTTGTCTTTATCTAGGATAGTAACGTCAGAGGCTTGTATCTTCAACTTCGGAGCTCTTGTTATTGCGACGGCGATATCTTCTATTGTCAATTCAAGCTGAAGCTTATCTATGGTGTTGAGGTCAATTCTTACCTGCATAAAAGAGAGGTTATCCTGGTAAACGTCCTGAATGTAAAATGCCACGTCCGATAGTAAGGTTTTTTCAATTCTACCTTTAACCACTCTAGCAGCTCTTTCATCATTGTCATTGACAAGAACAGCATTGATAATTGGCGTTGAAATGACTTTTGAAGCATTGATAATTTCCTTGATACGAGGAACACCCAGTGTAACGTTCATCGAAGCAACACCAGCAAAGTGAAAAGTTTTCAAAGTCATTTGAGTACCAGGCTCACCAATAGATTGAGCACCAATGGCACCCACTGCAGTACCAGGTTCCACCCTTGCCCTACGATACTTCGATATAGCGATCTTCAAAAATTCTCTAACGGAGTCACCAGTAATACGGCATAGTTGATCAACAGAGTGCCTTATATTCTCCGGTACATCTTCATCAAAATCTATGTTCTTGAATTCAGGCCCAGGTTCATCCAGTAACTCCTTCATACCCCTTTGTTTCCTCACCGAGGCCAGCAACTCAGCTTTGCCGCGCATGAAGCTTTTCAAAGATAGATAGAAGTTTCTTTCGGCATCATTTTGATCAATGTACTCTATCAATGCATCTTTTTCCTTTGGAACCAGCTTACCGACGTTGTCATATCTTATTAATCTATTCATGAGTGGTGCCAGAATTTTATCTGTCTCTTCTTCTATTTGATATGGGAATAAACCTCTTTCGGTATTATTGAAGGTAACATTGAAAGCATGATTCCAGGATCTGACGAAATTGACCGGCTGGGCATTTCCTTCCATTTCCATAGGATCAAGACCATCACCACCATAAGTGAACTGCACAATACCATTAGAGGAAGTCCTCACAGTATTATCGTACTGACAAGACAAATCTTCCAGGGACTTCATCAATCTACGCGACATATAACCAGTCTCAGCAGTTTTGACAGCGGTATCCACCAAACCTTCACGACCAGAGATAGCGTGGAATAGAAATTCTGGTGGTGTCAAACCTGAGAAAAACGAGTTTCTCACAAAACCTTTTGATTGAGGGGTCTTGGAGTTCTTAGGAAAGTGAGGTAGGGAACGATCTTGGAAACCATCAGGAACACGATTACCTGAAATGATTTGCTGACCGACAACAGCAACCATCTGAGAAACGTTAAGTGTGGAACCTTTGGAACCACAGGTTGCCATGATAAGTGGAGCATTCAGATTATCCAGTTCATTGATACAAACGTCACCGACCTCTTCTCTAACCTTGGATAAGAGACCACCAATCTTGGCTTCTAGAGTTTGTTCTTCGTTACAACCAGGTTGAGTCTCCAGCTTGCCCTTGTTATAAGAATCAATTAATTCATCACACTTTGCATATGCAAACTCGACCATATCTTCCTTTTTCTTTTTCAAATCATCCGCTGGCGTAACATCACTGATACCAATTGAGAAACCTCTGTTACCCAAATACCTAGCACAGAGTTTAGCCATTCTGTTCATTGCATTAGCAGCTTCTTGAGGGCCATAATCTCTAAGGATTGTGTAAAAGACAGAGTGCTTTTTACCATCACCAAGAACAGATTTATCCATGACACCACTCAAAATTTCTGAACCTCTTATAATAACGTAACCATCATTTTGCGACATTTCACTAGGGAGTGACTTCGATTTTGGGGGAATGAAGACTTTATTCTTGGCATCCAAGTTAATCACCACTGGTGATTTCTTGTTTGGTTTAATTAACAAAGAAAACACCTGTTTCCCGGTCCATAGGTAGCATGGTTTCATGATGGCGGGTGCTGGAATGTCGAATTGCAAATTGCCATCGGACATCATAGAGAGTAGCTGAGTCAAAGAACCTCTGTCAAAGAAAGAATCCTTATGCGAAATCAGGTATGAGCCTGTGATGAAATCTTGCGTAGCGGCAATGATGGGTTCACCAGACTTTGGTGTTAGCAGGTTATTCTTGACACCCATCAGGTTTATCGCTTCTGCTCTGGCCTCCTCGGTTTGAGGAACATGCAAGTTCATTTCGTCACCGTCAAAATCGGCGTTATATGGTGTACAGACACATTCATTTAATCTGAAAGTTCTCCATGGACGGATCTTTGCATAATGCGATAAGATAGACAATCTATGCAGAGAAGGCTGACGGTTGAATAGAACGACATCGCCATCCTCGAGATGTCTCTCGACAACATCACCTACTCTTAAGTTTTTTGCCAATTTGACACGATCACCATAACGTAAGTTTCTTCTGGCGTCTTCGTCTTTTTTTAATAAATAGTTGGCACCTGGATGTACGTTGGGACCATTGATTAAAAGTTGTTGCAATTTTTGTCTATTGTAACGAGTGACCTTTTCTGGATATGTTAGCACTTTGGCGACACGATCTGGAACGGCAACTTCGTCAATGGATAAATTTGGATCTGGTGAAATAACTGTTCTCCCCGAGAAATCAACACGCTTACCAGATAAATTACCTCTAAATCTGCCTTGTTTACCCTTAAGACGTTGACAAAACCCTCTGATTGGTTTGACTTTACCGCCTCCACTTGATGCACCCGGCATCATAGCAGGGTTCACGGAATCAGAATTGATATACATTGCCACTGACAGTTGTAAGTAATCCCAATGTTCCATCATATTGTTAATTGATATACCTTTTTCGAGACCACTCTTGATCAACGACGAAGTCCAAACAATTTCAGTCAGTTTAACAGTTAAATCATCTTCATTGGATGCGGGAGAATCTTGCATCATGACCGAAGGTCTGATACAAACAGGCGGAGCTGGCAAGTATCTCCAGATATAAGTCTCTGGTCGACCTGACTTGTTAGAAGAATCTATACCAAGAAGCTCACAGTCTTCAGGTTTCAGCTGTTTGAAAAGGTTCAGAGTCTTTAAAGGATTCAAATCATCCATACAACGCTTGACGTAACGCTCTAGTTCTGGGTTATGTGATAACACTTCGTCCCAGTCACCAACCCATTTGTCCTTTTCTGGAACAGATTTCTTGCCCGCCCAACGGAAGGTATCGTGAATGATCTTGAGTGACGCAGAACCTGAACCGGCAGCTGCTTTCTTCACAACACCATTTAATGCACCACATTGTAAACATCTTCTTTGTTTCTTACATTGATCAAGAACTTTGGAAAGTATACCCATACGTCTCAGATTATCAACCCCAGGACGACGTAGTTCAGACAAGAAATGTCTTCTATCATGATCATCCAATAGAACCGCAGAACAATTCTTGCAAATGCCTTGTAAAATTTGAATAGTAGCTTTAAAATACCCAACGTGGAAAACAGGTAAAGCCAACTTAATGTGACCAAAATGACCGTGACACGATGCCAAGTTACCATGACAAGTAGTACACTCCAGGCTCGAAGAAGAGACACCCATCTTGGGATCCAAAGCACCACCAGCCCTTGGAGCCCTACCATTCTCGAGATCGAACAGATCACGCGTAGAGATCTCAACTTCAGACTGGGCTACAATATCTGCTGCGCTCAAAGCACTGAATTCCAGCCCACTTATCCTCTTGGGAGTCGCGCTAACTACAACCTCTTTCATTTTTTCGTTATACCACTGGGAAATCAGGGCCAAGAAGCACTCAGCTGCTAGTCAATCGCTCAAAGGCTTAAATCACCCAGAATTCGCTTGATTTAGATGCGATGAGTTGAAATCAAAATTTTGTAGCGCCTACGTCCCCGATGATATGCAACTCACTCTTGACGTTCTTCGAAAAGCGCTTAAAGGTGGCGAAAGGGCACTTAAACCACATCTTTAACAGCTTATAGCGTGTAAAATTAGTCGCAGAGGAGCAGTAATATTATGAGTAGCAACGAGAGTGTACAGGAGACCAACGGGAGTGCCAATGCAGTTCAAAAGCCCGGAGAAGTGCAACAAAAAAACCCTAGAGGAAGACGACGAGTTCGAGGATTTCCCAGTAGACACATGGCCCGCAAACGATAGTCTTAGAAACACGCATAACGGACAGACAAACCTTTGGGAAGAAGACTGGGATGACGTCGAAGTTGAGGATGATTTCACAAAGGAGCTCAAAGCAGAGCTGGAACGCAACAGGCAGCAGCAGCAGTAACAGGATTTTGATTCAAAACATTTATAGCCTTCTGTAAGCAGTATCAAATAGAGAAAGAACTAATGGTAAGTTGTCTTAAATAGTAGAAAGCTCGAACCGCCGAGCTTCGTTTGTTTATATCCTTAAAAAGATACCCGGCCTCAGATTCTCTATAAGCCCTCAAAGCTCCAAGCTATAAGGTCGGTGGCAAACCACTATGAACTGTACAATTAGAGGTACTGGAATCAGTTGAGAGTGGGTTAGTATGGCTACTTTAGAGGAATTGGATGCTCAGAGACTACCTGGTGATGATGATGTGGATCAAGAGATTTTGAGTTTGCCCACACAGGAATTGCAGACGAGGACAAAGTTACTAGATAATGAAATTCGTATCTTTAGGTCAGAGCTGCAGAGACTGGCCCACGAGAACAATGTGATGTTGGAAAAGATCAAGGACAATAAGGAAAAAATCAAGAATAATAGACAATTGCCTTACTTGGTGGCTAATATTGTAGAGATCATGGATATGGATGCCTTGGAGGATAAGGAGAATAGTGAAGCTGTAACTCAGAGTGGGAATTTGAATTTGGATAATACAGCAGAGGGAAAGGCTGCTGTGGTGAAGACGTCATCGAGACAGACTGTCTTTTTGCCCATGGTAGGGCTAGTGGATCCCGATACACTTAAACCTAATGATTTAGTCGGTGTTAATAAGGACTCGTATTTGATTCTGGAGACTTTGCCATCTGAGTTCGATTCGAGGGTGAAGGCTATGGAAGTGGATGAAAAGCCCACGGAGACTTACTCTGATGTTGGTGGGCTCGATAAACAAATTGAAGAACTGGTTGAGGCTATTGTACTTCCAATGAAACGTGCAGATAAATTCAAAGATATGGGAATCAAAGCTCCCAAGGGAGCTTTGATGTATGGTCCTCCAGGTACTGGTAAAACTTTATTAGCTCGTGCCTGTGCCGCTCAAACCAATGCTACTTTCCTAAAGTTAGCTGCTCCACAACTGGTGCAAATGTTTATCGGTGAAGGTGCCAAACTGGTGCGTGATGCATTTGCTTTGGCTAAGGAAAAGGCTCCAACGATTATCTTTATCGATGAATTAGACGCCATTGGTACAAAGCGGTTTGACTCAGAAAAATCGGGTGATAGAGAAGTGCAGAGGACAATGTTGGAACTGTTAAATCAACTGGACGGGTTTGGCTCTGATGATAGAGTCAAAGTGTTAGCTGCTACAAATAGAGTCGATGTGCTGGATCCTGCGTTATTGAGATCAGGTAGACTGGATAGAAAGATTGAATTTCCTTTGCCCACAGAAGACGCAAGAGCACAAATTTTACAAATTCACTCGAGGAAGATGACGACTGATGACGATATAAACTGGCAAGAATTGGCAAGGTCTACAGATGAATTTAATGGTGCCCAACTAAAGGCAGTTTCCGTAGAGGCTGGTATGATTGCCCTAAGGAACGGTCAATCCTCTGTGAAACATGAAGACTTTGTTGATGCGATCGGTGAGGTCCAAGCGAGAAAATCAAAATCTGTATCATTCTATGCATAAGATGAGTATACCTGTATACTATTTAACCCAATTAGGCTCAATCGAGTAAAAAAATCTTTCCCACACCTCCAGTACAGATAACCTTACTGGTCTCTTGGGGGTTCCAGGCAACTTGCGTGATGGGTTTACCGCCACTGATCCTGATGGTTTTCAAAAGTTTTGTGGTAGTCCAGTCCCAAATCATAACGTTGCTCTTCGCGTCACCAGAACAGATATAATGCCCATCGGGCGAGAACGTAAAGCCAATGCCGTATCCGGCGGATTGATGGCCCTTAAAAGACTTGTTTGGGTGCCTTTTGTACTTGGGTTGCATCCCGTATGTATAGATGGTATTGTCCATGCTCTGCGTACAGAAATAATGGTGCTGTGGATGAACATCGATATAGGGCATTGAGTGCTGAGCTGTATCACTAATTTGCTTTATAGGAATATTAATTTGATTCTCCCATATCCTGACTGTTTTATCCTCTGAGGACGAAATGAACTTTGAACCATCTGGAAAATACCGTAAACTCAAGATGCTACTCAAGTGATGATCATATACTTGAACGAGACCTTGTTTGGCCTGAACCCGCACATCATAGTGGTTGATTTTGGAGTTTGATAATCCGACAATAAATGAGTTGGGCTCTGATGGATGAAATTTTAGATCGTTCGGAGTACTATGAAAGTTGTATCGAGAAGTAACTTTGCCGGTCTCAGTATCCCAAATTTTCGCTTTCTGATCAAATGCAGCACTTAGAAATGTACGGCCATCATTTGCAAAATCCACGGCTTTTATAGGTTTCGAATGCCCTTTATAATCTCTTAGGCAGCCACGATCATGATAGAAGTCCCAGATCCTAAGCATGCAATCGTTACCACCAGACAAAAACAAGTGGCCTGAATTTGGCAGAAATCGCAGAGCTCCAGTACCATTTAGATGGCCACTGTAAACGTGAATAGTTTTTTTTGGTAGAAAACATTTGAATGACAAAAGCTTCTTTGTAAAGTCAACGCCCACCTCAGCTGGCGGGTGAAGAAATCCTCGGTTTTGGTAATCTTTTTTGGACTCCCCATAGAAAGTAGAACTTTCAACGTGCGTTTCATTTGGCACGTCAGGCTCGTCGGTTTCGAAGTATTGAGAAACTTCTTCATTCTCTGGTTCTTCGCCAGAAGTTGAGCTTTCACTACCCGACCACGATCCCCAAGGGCCTTTGCCTTTACGAAGGAGCTTTCTCTTTTTGGCTTCTGCTTTTGTTGACTTAAGCTTTCTCTTAATACCTATATCTTCACCGATAACAACACTATTGGAGTTCTCCTTCAAAGCAAGACCCTTATCCGCATGATTTCGTTGAAGTTCTTTGACTTCTGATTCAGATTCTGAGCTAGAGCTATAGCCTTGCACTAAACTCATCGCTGTCATAACATTTGAAGTTTTCGCCTGGCGAAGGTTCTCGCGCAAGGCTTAAATAAAGAGTGAATCATTAACAACTTGAAAAGAGAGAGAAATTCTCTGAGATAGTTACCGAAAATCATTATCCGAATACAATTAAACACGAATTTATTTACTCTTCACTTTTTTCCTACCTCCCTTCTTCAGTTTAGCAACTATATTAGCGATATCTCCATTTTCATTTGTATCATTTTCTTGCGTGGCGATCTTTCTCTTCGAATTTACTCTATGGGCTTGCTTGCTGCGCTTGTTAAGCATTTCTTTCATGGCCTTCGTGCCTCTGAATTCTGATTGAGTTGGATCGATTGCGAAATCATGACCTTCAAACATCTCTTTGAATCTTGGGTCCTCCAAATCTGGTTTGAAATCGTCTACCACAATCTTATTCTTATCTTGATACTTGTTTTTCTTCTTCTTCTCCTTTTCACTCTTTAAAATCTCCTTCATGTTGAAATGTGCTTTCTTGTTGATTGATTTTTCGGTATCGTCTTCATCGTCCATCATCAGCAATTCAAGTTCCGCTTTAGACTTCGGATCTTGCTCGATGTCTGAGGTCTGCTTCCCCCTTCCCTTCTTCAATTTCACCTTCTTATCCTGCTCTGCCTGGTGCTTCAGTTCCTTCACCTTCGCCTTTCTCGCCTTACGACGTTCTTTCTCCTTCCTCCTAACCTTATCAATCGTACTTTCTTCCTCCTGACCTTCCTGCCCATCCTTGTTAGCTTCGTCAAGACCCGGGGTGAAAGTTATCTCCATATCAACTTCTTCATCATTGCCATCAACCTCATCAGCATTCTTTCTCGTAAAATCGAACGCAGAAGACCCAGTAACTAGAGACTTGAGTTTGCTTTTGGACTGAGCATCAACTTCATCTTCTGAATCGTCCGAATCAGATGCGAGGTATGCCTTGAAATCCATATCTTCTATTTCCTTTTGAGTAAATGCTCGCTTCGCAACATCAAGTCTATCAGCAGGAGTTTCATCCCACGTTAGCTTAACATTGGAATGCTGCAAAGCATCGGTGCTAAACTGTAGTGGTTTGTAATTTTTAGGTAGTTCTGTACAACTGTCTTTTGGCTTTCCATCGAAATCCATGCCATCTGGCACATACCTTATATCGAATATGTTTGCGGTAGATTCGTATTCAGTACCATCACAGTTGTTATATATGCTCTCAGCTGCTGCGACATTGTTGCAGTAAACAACAGCATAATAATATCTCAGTCTATCAAGTTGGTATTGGCGCAGTGCCTTATTATCCACATTTTTGTCAGCATCACCTTCTTCGTACAAATCCTTTACGTCAATATCGGAATCGCTGTCTTCTTGCTGGCCCTTCTTAGATTTCTTCTTCTTTTTTTGGAACAATTCCTTTGGAGGCCCTTCCACTTCTTCCCTCTGCATTCTCTCTTTTCCAAATTCACTTGGATAAATAGCTATCTTCTCAATCCTACCGCCAGCGGGTAGGAAACTGGAAAAAGTGATCATCAAATCCGAAGACCGAACATTATCCCAATCCAGATTAACAACAGCCAATGTCTTTGAAGAATCCCCAGATGAAGGTTCAGTCTTTTCTAGCTCAACTTCGGATTCACTTTCGCTCTCGACCTCGTTATCGGAGACTTCAGAGTCCGAGGAAGTGAACTCATCTGAAGAGCTCACATAATCGCTAGGCACTTCTCCGCGCGCACGATCGACAGTAAGTATTTCAGTATCTTTATCCTTCTTCTTTTCTTCATCACTTTGTTCAAAGTATTTGTCAAAGTCCTTAGATTCCTTACTATCTTCCACATCCCTCATTCGACGACCATACTTGTCGACCTTTGTCTTCCGCTTGATCTCCAGATCTTTCTTACTAAATCTGTCATCCAACTTAACCTTGAATCCTTTCGTTTTAACATTATTGAACTTTGGATCATCGTAAATTTTCGAAAATCTTGGATCTTTACTCCTCTTCTCCGACATGGCTACTGCTATACTAATTCAAGGAATAAGTCCAGAGCCCTAGCCTTCAAACTCCAACTCTATTAGCTACTTTGAAGTGATGAGATGAGATGAGATGAGATGAGATGAGCTGAAAAATTTTGCACTGTAAATCGTCAGTCACGTGAAAATGCCCCAGCTTAAGTCTTGACCTCTAGAAGCTAGCATCTACTCTTATCTACTAAATTTATTCTAGCATTATAGTTCTCATTGTAGGCTTCCATGTTCTTGAGCTTCATAGCTAACTTTCCTCATGTTTAGCTCTTTTTAATTGCCCCATGAGGGGTGAACAAGTCCTGGCTGCCGAGCAAAGTAGTTAAGTGACAACGAATGGTCTTTCTTTAGACACATTCCTCAATCGACCCCAACTTATTACCAGTGAAGGCTTTTGGATATGTTTAGGGCTTGGTGACACATTAGTAAGTACGGCGCAATTCGCGTAAGGAACGAAGCAACGCCCTAGAATTGAAACTTGAAGCTTCGAGACGACACATACGGTTAAAATTACTACTCAAACCTACTTTGTATGCCCAACAAATTTGAGTGGTGAGTATCTGGTAGATAGGAAGTGTGTGCGTAGAGTGAATTTCATCTGTTATACCTTAGGATGGGACAAAATGCTTCTGTACAGCAAGACCATGCTGAAATAGGTCATGAGAAAAGGCAATTCACCTCCAATTCTGAACTAATGGAGTTTTTCGACAAGAGAGCAGTACATATGTTTACTGCCACGGAACTGGCAGCTTTTAAGAGTAAACTTGAAGGCAAGACATTAAAAGACCCAGTCCGTTCAGAGGAATTGACCCGGTGGTTACGAATTCCATGCGAAAATGTGCTTCTGTGTGAAGCTGTTTATGAGTTTGTGCGAGTTTTGAGTAATTTCCCACTGATGAAGGATAGCTTTGACGATGTAACAGGTGTCGGTTTACTTAAGTCCGTCTTACTGACCAATCCTTCTAAATGTCACAAATACGTTGGTGTCAAGAACTATGATCACATGAAATTACTATTTATTGCCCTGAGTATGAGGAAATCCGTCAAGGAAGAACCTTCATGCAGTTCATCCACCTCACTAGAAGACGGCGGCGGCTCCATCAACCTCCTGCGGACATACAATAACATAGTAGTCGATGATCTGGCCATACCAGCGACATCTCTCGTGCAACTATTGGCATGGTTATTGATTTTGACTTCCTATTGTCCTACAAGCAATTGTCAGTTCCCCGAGGACGTAGTCTATGCAGAGTGGGGATCATTCAAATTGGCAGCTACAAATTTACTGAGGACAATGAATAACAATATTGTGACAAACTTGGAGTCTTACAGTGTGAAGTTTGAGCAGTTTTCAAAGGCTATTTCAACAGTGATGCCCAACATTTTTAGAGCATTACAAAATGTGATGGAACATCTACTTTATCAGGATTCTGATCTCGTATCTTTCCCTTCGAATTCCGCAGGCCCAATTTTGACTTCAAAACCAACGACGCAGGCCGTCTTGGCACAACTAATTACTGCGCTATCCAATGAAATGACATTCGCAAAGTTTCAAAATTTATACGTGGGAAGAGAGAGTGGCTTTTCGATGAGATCGTTACAGGCCAAGGTCTTTAAATGGATGGCTCCTACTGTAATGTTGCTCAGTGGGAAGTGCGTTCTCGATGATGAAGACTTCAGTAAAAAGAATTCAAGATACAGAGATTTCCTTTCAAAGTATCCCAAGCTGAAGGATAGAGATCAGCATTTGAGTGATCTCCAGAAAAATAAAACCAAAGTCGTCTTTGCAGTTTACATACCAGAACCATGGAAGACAACCAACAAGGACTACTTTGGTGGTTCGGGGACAACCATCGTTCAACTTTCACCGACACAGGATGTTTTCAAAGCCGCTAGTAATGAAGTGATGTACTTCAACACCTTAGGTGGCGGAATTGGGATAGGTAATAACCAACCACATATCAAAAATGGCGTCAAGTCCTACTCACCAGGAAATGTTTCCCTTACAATTGATAGCACGCTAGAATTTGCGGCTTTCAGACACGTCGGCTATGGTGGGACTTTTAATCCGGGCCTACTGCTAACTCAATTCAATCGCGAGGATGACCCTTTTGAAATCAAATTTTTAATTCAGGATGTTGAAGTGTGGGGTTGTGGCGGCAAAGAAGAATTAGAAGAGCAGTACAAGAAGTGGCAGTGGGAAGAAGCCGAGGCTAAAAGGCGCCAAAATATTAATTTAAGAAGCTTTGGTGAAGACAGAGCTTTGCTAGAGATGGCGGGTCTTGTTGGTCATTCTCAGAATGGTGGTTCTATGTAACAAGTCTAGTTACATAATTGTCATTTAAAATATTATTTAATGCCAAAAGAATGATCGAAAAATCATTTTTGGATTTGGTCTTTTTCACAAGCTTCTTCTTTACGTGCTTCTTCACTTTCGTTTTCCTCTTTTCCTTCTTTGATTCTTTGGCCTCTTGCTTACGCTTCTTCTTTTCCTCCTTATCTTCATATTTCTTACCTTTAGGCTTCTTATCATCCTGAAATTCGTCCTCATCACTTTCACTGCTGGACCCATCGGTATCTTCTGTATCACTACTGCCGTCCTCCTCTTCATCATCGTCGTCATCCTCATCCTCATCTTCACTTTCAGAATGTTCGAGATCTTGATCTATTGGATCATGGGCAGCCCTGAGATGTCTCTCATTATCATGAGCAATCAAACTCTTCAACAAATCGAATTTGCCATCTGTGAATCTATCGAAATCACGTTCTTCGAGACCCTCTAGGTTCCTAACCAAATGCAAACTTCTGAAGATTTCATCCTCTTCAACATCACCAGTGGTGGATTTGACTGGTAAAGCTTTTGAAACATAGTTGCTCAGGTCAGCAGAGCTCTTAGGGTTCCCATCGAACTTCTCTAACGTCTCTGAGATTACAAATTGGAAAATAAGACGTTCTGGGAAGATATCGATACCCATCTTTTCGAAATACGCATTGATATTCTTTATATCCATTCTCAAAAAGTCTAAACTCATTGGGTGTTCTGGCTCAACACTCTGAGACACATCAATGATGTACAGTTTTTGGTCATGAACGATGGCATTGTATTCTGACAGATCCGCATGTACCAGTCGACACACTTGATAAAGCAACCGAATATAAGCCAACATTGTGTGATAATAATGATATATTTCCGCTCTATCGGCAAAAAGATGGTCTTTTAGACGTGGTGATGCAAAACCGTCACCACGACTTAGAAATTCCATCACCAAAACATTATTCTTGACCTCCACCGGTTTGGGAGCCGGTATGACTCCACTTTGATTGATTCTTCTCAAATTACGAAACTCCTTCTCTGCCCATATCTTGATCATTTTTCTAGGATTATGTTGAGACCTGGAATTCCTAAATCGAAACTCACCATCAACATACCGCTCACGATCTTTGAAAACAAGGATCGATGTCTTGTAGATTTTAATAGCTAATTCTTTCTTTTCACCTTGAACATGTCCATCCTTTGAATCCTCGATGCTTTCTCCGGCGAATGCATGGTACACATTTGCTTCCTTTCCTGTACTCAGACATCCATTAAATTCAGAAATGACACCCCTATTCATCATAGACTTCAAAAACCTCATGGTACGCGGATCCAAAACATTCTCTACCGTGGCTCTATTAGCTTTATCTTTACTACTCTTTGATCTTGTAAATGACAGCTCATCCGTCTTAATATTGTTACTATGTTTATCTAAAATTTGGATATTAGCATGCTCCCTACCGTGGGAGATATCTAGCCTATCAAACTGATCTTCTAGCGACATTATTGATCTCCTTGATCTTAAATTATGTTTAACACTTGATGCTCATCGCTTGCCAAAACTTTTTTCATCCTACAATCGCGCATACTTAAAAAAATACATACAATCTCTACCAACTAGTCATCGAAAAGGTAGAAGATATAGACAATTATGGCTACGACAAGGTCCAAATCGATGGGACTCCCCAAAGTATGTTATGTTTGGAATTTCTGATCGATTTAAAGCTCGAAAACTGACATAGGATTTGCAGTCATTCTTGGGATTTGTTCCTTTGTACATAGGTGTGGAAATTGCACTCGGGATATCCATTATAAATAAGTGCAGTGGAGCTTACGGTATCCTGGCATTGTTCACCGGCCATCCCTTAGATTCCATGCAATGGGTCTTGTATATATGGTCCATTTTTACACTGATCATCTGCGTTCAAGGTCTCTATCAGATCCACAAGCCCAATGTGCTGACCTTCTCACACATCTTTATTACATTCATCATCGACACGTTATTCACTTCTTTCTTCACCCTTTGGTTCACAGCACAATGGTACAATCTCGAGGGTAACTCCAACAACGTTAAAGACACTAAGAGTTCCTACAGCGATGCACCAGTCGATTATTCAAGCAAAATAGCGCACCAAGGTGCCAGTGAAGGTTTTGAGTACGGTGTGACCATGTTCATCACCATTCTTTCCCTCGCAGGAAAACTCTACTTTACCTTCATCATTGCTTCTTTCGTGCAGGAGCTTTTATTGCATCCAAGGTATATGCTAGACCAAGATGACGTCGAACAGGACTTGAAACATCAGTCGTTTTGGAAAAGATGGTGGATCAAGAGCCAAAAGAGTTGCTACAAGATGTCAAAATCCCTCCTAGCTTAGACAGTTTACGAGCAAACGGTAGATATTAATCAACTTTTGTTCTGAACTTATTCAACTAGAAGTAGAAGCTTGAAATTTTACCTCCGTTCAAGTAACTTAACTCCTGAAAAATTTCAGTTGAATGAAAAAAAAACAAGCCATAATGAGATGCTTTGCTCACAGACTATTCATTACCAATCGTTAATAGTTGGGCATTCGCAAACGAATATGGATAGTGATTTCGCTTCTTGTTCCTGAAGGTGCAGGATCCTTGCGTTCTTTGAACTAGTAGGTTGCCTTGGTTCGCGCACAGCGCAGCAATATCCCTTATGAGGGATTCGTCTAGAGGTCAACAAAACGTTATCGAACGGACCTTGCTATGAAAGCAGTGACGTACAATGGGAACTGAATTGTTCGACCAAGATATATAAAAGATCACTTTTGTTAAAATCAATTCAGGTCTCGAAAGCTTCTTGGAAAGAAGTATCGAACAATTGTAAATCAAAATGTCCGCAACTCTAAGCAACAACACTTCTACCGTTAAATTAAACACTGGTTACACCATTCCTCAAGTTGGTTTGGGTACTTGGAGATCCAAAGAAGGTGATGGTTACAAGGCTGTCACTGCAGCTTTGAAAGCTGGATACAGACACATTGATGGTGCTGCAATTTACTTGAATGAAGAAGAAGTTGGTAAGGCTATCAGAGACTCTGGTATTCCACGTGAAGAACTTTTCATCACCACCAAGCTATGGAATACTCAACAGCGTAACCCTCAAGAGGCATTGGAACAATCTTTGGAAAGATTGGGACTGGAATACGTTGATCTATATTTAATGCACTGGCCAGTTCCTTTGAAAACAAAGAGAATCACTGACGGAAACCTTTTGAGTAGTCCAGCCAAGGAAGATGGTAAGCCAGATGTCGATACCGAGTGGGACTTTGTCAAAACTTGGGAATTGATGCAAGAGCTACCAAAGACTAAAAAAGCCAGAAGTGTCGGTGTGTCGAACTTCTCTATTAATAACTTAAAAGAACTTTTGGCATCTCCTGGTAACAAACTGGTGCCTGCAGTTTTGCAAGTTGAAATTCATCCACTATTGCCACAATACGCTCTCTGCGATTTCTGTAAAGAGCACAATATTCAAGTCGAAGCATACTCTCCACTAGGTGGTCATGGTGCTCCAGTGCTGGATGATCCTATCATCAAGCAAATTGCTGATAGACACAATGCTGATGCTGGTAACGTTGTTGTCAGTTGGGGCGTTCAAAGAGGTATCGTCACCTTGCCAAAATCCACTACTCCTGAAAGAGTTGTCTCCAATTTGAGAACCTTTAAGTTGTCCGACGAAGAGATGGGTTCCATTAACAACTTGTCGAAGTCTAGAGGACAAAAAAGAACCAATGCTCCTGACATGTCTCCTTTCCCATTATTCGAATAGAGCATTCAACGTTCATGATCAATTAAGTAACTATACAGTATAATGAATAACCTATGATTTTTAAATTTATTTGAGCCGTCTACTAAACTTGAATTTGGGTTCATCATCATCTTCATCATCATCATCATCATAAGGGCTGCGCCTGTTTTCACGCTTACGTTTCCCTGGAGAATAGGGCAAGGACCTTGATCGTCTGGGTGATGGATCGACCAATTGAACGGCTTCTTCTGGTCTGATAGATTCCCTGGCCGCTAAAACTACATCATTTTGGGAATCATCTTCATCAACAACAAAAAGTCCATTGTTGGCGGGAGTACCGCTCGTATGACGAGTAAAAGTGAATGGTTCCGCATCTTCAGGATCATCGATGACTTGAGGAACACTAAATTGCCTTGAGGTCTGCTCCGAAGCTTCGGGAAAATCCTGCATTTCTTTAGATGATTCCTTGGTATATATCTTGGAAGGAACGTACTGCCTGGTTAAGAGGTACCCACTATTGCGGATAAAGTCTGAAGAGCCTTCCCGGTAGTTTTCACCCATTCGCTGTTCTTTGTATTTAGCCTGAACTTTGACGAAATTCTTGAAATTCTTCCGACCATCCCATGGTGGGTGCTGATCGTTACGAGAAGTTTCTGCACTGTCAATCTTTTGACGCCGTATTAGGGAGTCATTTGGTTGAACAATGGCGAGGTCTCCCAATTGATTTATCGCATCTTCAGTCAACTCGTCAGTATCTACCTGCACCAATGTTGATTTAAGCCGTTTCACTTCGCGGCTTTTTGCATCTTTTATCAAATCTACTAAACCCTCAGTAGAGGAAGCAGAGTTATCTGGATTATTGACAGTACTTTTGAAGTCTTGTAATGTCTTTTTCCGTGCAGTGGGTCTTGGAGTGGTTTCTACCATATTGAGGTTTGCTTGTTCACTTTGCTGCTCAGATTCTGGATGATTCATCTCTATCTGTTGGGCAATATCTTTCACATGCTGATTCGCAGTGTTTATCTCATGAGTATTGTGTGCATCGCCAGGAGAATCAATCGTCAGAGGTTTGGCAGAATTTTTGAGGACTATATTAGGCTGAAATTTGTCAAATGCAGAACTTTCCTGGGAGGCATCGTTCTCGGGAACGTTAATCTGAGTCGTTATACTTGTCTTGGCAGTATCGCTTGCCGCTGGGTTTACAGGCTGAGTTGATATTTCCTGCTCTGGTTCCTCTGTGGAATAGTCTCCACCTGCAAAGAACATTAGACTGTCAAGCGGTTTGACCCTGTTGTAACGTCTTCTTTTGACTGGTGGCTTCTCGGCAGGCGTTACTGTATGTTCAGGCGTGTGCTCTTTGTTACTCAAACTTTGGCTTGAACTTACCTCGGTCTTTGTGAGTGTGGGTTGATGACTGCCAATCACATCGCCAGGACCTGCCTCCATCGGTGGAACTCCCCCTAGTAGAGTTTTCACTGTGTTATGGGAAACAGCATTGACAAGATCCACTAATGTATGAAGCTTGATTTTGTCACCTGGGATCTTTGTAGTTTCTTCAGCTTTCAAAACTATCAAATCGTCAGTTGAATTCTCTTGCTTTAGCCTATCCAGTAACTGCTCAGTATTTTCGACAACAATCAACTCACCATTGCCGCGCTCGAGCGCTTCTTGAACATAGGCCATGGTTATAACGTCAGACGCTATCAAATAAAACTTATATCCCTTGAGTATAACTTCGTGTGGGCCTAAATTGTTCGGATATAGCATGTAAGATTCGTTTTGAATTAAACTATCCCATGATTCTTCAAATGTCGTGGTGGGTTTGGAAAGTATGTTGGTAACTTCAACCAAGAACTGTGAGTTTCTTATAACTGCGCCATTGATGAGGCCGAAGAGGCACTTGTAAGCAAACTTTATTTTATCAGTCACAATAATCGTTGTAGAGCGATTATCCACTGTATCAGCTTTCACTCCAATACCGACATGGTCCAAAGTGTCTATGAATTGTGAAAGCTGGCTAGGCAGATCAAATACTACATCTTGCCAAACTACTTCGACCTTTATAGGTTTCGTGCCAAGCTCTATTATTATGGGCTCACGTATGTGAAGCTTCTCCTCGAAATCCATAGACTCGCCAACTTTAAGGTACTTTCCACCAGCCGCTGTCAGTCTTCCCTGGTTAATAAGTCTTATGAGCTTGACCTCTGAATCCCAAACCACACTTATATGATTCCTCGAGATACTTTTGTCATTCTTGATATTGAGAGGGTTCTTACTGGAACGACCAATGCTGAAAGTCTGTTGTTTAACGAGGCACGATGATACACGACGAATGGTTCCATCTTCTAGTTCATACGTATACTTCAGTATCCACATGCACAGACAGATGCCTTCTCCTTATTAGTGTGGCAGACCACCTCAACGATTTTAAGAGATCATCGTTACAATATAAGGCGCGCTTCATCACGAAGTACAATAATAAACTATTTTGAATATATACTACTTTTCTGGCTAACTCATCGTGTAGACTAGAAATAAGAGAATGTGACGCCAAATGAGAACCCCGGTTTGGTGATATCTTGCGATCTTGAGGTTAGCGGGTGCGCGTAAGTGAGATCCATGTTAGCCTGAGGAGTCTTGTAAGTTAGAGAAATACCTGTTGCTGCAGCGTAAGAGTTAGTTGCTGTGTTCAGGTCATTGAAAGCATTACCTAAATTCATAAAGAAATTCAATCTCAAAGGAGAGTCAATTGGAGTATTGATTAGTTTTTGGGAAGCAGTAAGAGCCACTTTGTAGAAGAAACTGTTACCTCCAAACCCAACACCATTTGTTTGGAATCCCTTCATGGAGTCCAAGCCACCTAGGTACCACTTATCCATTGGATGCACTTCGGTCTTCTCACTAAATGGGATGATACCACCGAACTGGAGATCCAGTGAATTGGTGAGCTTGTTTTTCCAATGCGATGTGTGATGTTGCAAGCTGAAATCAAACTTACTGAAATTATCTTCCTGAGGCAAGACCTGAGAAGAGCCCTTAGTTTGCGAAATAACGTACTCATTATTAACTAGCAGCTCATAACCTGACACGGGGAAAGTTCCATAATATTTTCTCGTATCGTTATGAAACTTGGACTCCAATGAAACCTTGTTGAATTTGCCCGAATAATTTGAGAAGACCTTAGAAGCCTGAGCACCTAAACCACTGATGTCCCTATTAGTAGAGGTGATCCCCGCGTAAAAATTTGGCACGGAATTTGTTTGTTCCAGAATCCAGCGTTTTTGTAAACCTGTACTGAGAGAGTATTGCATTTCATCGTGATCGTCGGTCTCGGCAATATAAGATTTTGATCTTTGATTAACTTTAACACCATCAAAGTTTAAACTTGCCCTCACAGAAGGATTCTTGGCCAATGGCAGCGAGAAGCTTCCTTTCAAGGATTTCCCCTCCCATTTAGAAGTTTGCGGATTGTACTTCAAACCCAGATGGAAGGATTCACTGTCTGCACGTCCCAGGAGGTTCATATAGGAACGACTAATCGCCACAGATGCAGAATCATCGACCAGGCTAGTGGTTCCAGCCGTACTGTTGTAGACACCAGAAGGTTTCAGAATAATTCTGGCATGTGTAGCCAAAGGTGACTCAATCCCATATTCCTTTGGAGAATCTTTGTTTGCAAACTCCGATGACTTAGCATCGTGGTCCTGTTCCAAAGTAATTCTAACATCCTGGTAAAGTCCAGTACACAGTAGTTTCCTTCTAATATCACCAAAAGTGTACAAACTTGACCCCACATTCTGCACAGGGTGCGATAATGCCTGATCGAGGATCGCTTTGTAGACTGAACCGGATAAGGGACTTAGACTGTTGTCGCCATCGATCGAGATCTTGGAGATGTAAAGGGGCTTTGTCTCTGAGCCCTGAATGTCGCTAGCCAGGTCATGGAACAACATCTTGATACTTGATGTGTGTATAGCGACTATTGAAGGGATATGGTTAACTTCATTGATTTTTCAAGGCAAACTCCGACCTAAAAAAAATCAACCTCATTGGCAGGAACAAGAATAAAAAGACTATAAAGATCGCCATGGAATATAGTTGCCAGTACTCTGATCAAGTACGCAAGAAACACAAGACGTGGCACGATGGGTCTATAAAGTTCATCAAATCGACAAAGCGATTAACCCTATATTCGCTTGACCAAAGGAAACAATCGCTTAGCAGTACTTTTATGACGAACAGCAGAGATCTGGAAAAAGTGTTGGATCCGCGAGGTTTTGACGTAGAAGAACATCGAGTGTTTGGTCGCTATGTTGTGATCATAAGTGGGATTCTACGTAATTCCGAGTCGGGAGGACATCATCGAACGAGTGGAGATCCATTAGCGCTTAGGATGAAACCTTTCAAAGCACCTAGAACTGTGGCGAACAGACCCCTTGTGCGACATCGAGTAGTAATCTCGCAACCCGTGGGCGGTAGAAGTAGACGCATACGACGCGTTTGTCATCAACCAATTATGCTATAGAATTGTTTTATAGAGATATTGCTTATCTAGAATATTAAGCGGTAACTTTTTTCTCGATCAAGTCGAATAGAGTGACGATGTCAGCAGAGAACTTTCTAATACCATCAGACAACTTCTCAGTAGCCATTTCGTCTTCGTTTAGTTGGAATCTGAAAGAAGATTCGTCATTAATGAAAGAAACCTTATCTTCACCTTCTGCCTTAGCAGATTCTGGGTCTAGGACCTTTGGAACACTTTCGTTGCTGTTGTACAATTTGTCCAATAGATTTGGAGAGATAGTCAAGAAATCGACACCAGCCAAAGCCTTAATTTCATCGGTGTTTCTGAAAGAAGCACCCATAACAATAGTCTTGTAACCGTATTTCTTGTAGTAGTTGTAAATTCTTCTAACAGACAAGACACCTGGATCCTCTTCACCAGAGTAAGTCTTACCGGTCTTTGCCTTGAAGAAATCCATGATTCTACCAACAAAAGGAGAAATCAAAGTAACGCTGGCCTCGGCAGCAGCAACTGCTTGTGGGAAAGAGAACAATAGAGTCAAGTTGACATGAATACCATGGTCCTTTTCCAACTCTTGTGCAGCTTGAATACCTTCCCAAGTGGAAGCAATCTTAATCAAAACACGTTCCTTGTCAATACCGACCTTCTTGTAAAGGTCAATTATGTGCAAAGCCTTCTTGACAGTGGCATCCTTGTCAAAGGACAATCTAGCATCCACTTCGGTAGAAACTCTACCTGGAACGATCTTCAAGATTTCCTTACCGAATTCAACCAACAATCTGTCCACGGCATTTTCGACTTTTTCTTCAGTAGTATTACCATTTTCCTTACCGTAAGCAACAGCCACGTCAATCAATTTGGAGTAACCCTCTTGCTTGGCGGCAGCCAAGATCAAAGATGGGTTAGTAGTAGAGTCTTGTGGAGTGAATTTGGCAATCGATTCGAAATCACCAGTGTCTGCAACGACAACTGTACCAGAAGCCTTTAATTGATCCAAAGAGGAAGAAGTCTTTTGTTTTTTCTGAGCAGGTTGAGCCATTATGTGTAGTCTATATCTATGATTATGGTTACCTTGTATTACCGATTAAAGACCATAATTAATGGTAACAATTGAGGGTGCCCTTTATATAATTTTTCAACTGATCCTGACGGTTAATAGGTTGTCCGTCGCCCCCGAAAAGAAATTGAAGTGTGATCTGTTGGGCTTCCACTATTTGATATTTTTTTTCCATAGGCTTCTTCTAGAAATGAAACCAACGCGCCGCTACCCGGCGAGAAGTTAGGGGCGAAAAAAAAAGTTTGATCGAAGGTAACCCGGATATGTAAAATCCGCTCGCGGATATAAGAGGTGGTATCTCCGCCTATCGTTCGAACGGATTTAAAGTGCGGAGACAGTGGCGATGCCATGTTTGTGCTAAGCCGGGTGAAGCCTGGTAACGTTAAGATCCTCCCCGGTTAGCTGTAATCTTTGAACCATAATAGTATTCTTGAAGGACGGCGGCTATTTGTATCTCTATTTAAATTAGAAGCATTGTTTTTCCTACAACAGAACACTATATCAAACATGCATGGAACGAAGAAAGAACAAGAGCTTTTGCCTTTAGTTTAGCTATCTAACAGTAGATTCTTGATGTAATAGCCTGACTTGATGCAAGACTGAGCGGCCAGGAACAACATCTTTTCTTCAATTCCACTCTTCAATGAGACACCTTCGTAAGCTGGTCACAGAACTGAAGAACACAAGGAGGAAGATGAAGAGTTGAGAGGAAATACGAATAAATCGCACAAGGCAATATCAGCAGAGCTTGATCGGACTGTATTGGGATATATCAGGTCTTAATGAAGACACAGATTGATCTGCTGTCTTCACAGACTTTCACCATTTCCACGACTGCCGTCGTGCCAGTGACCAAATGCTTTGAAGCTGCTGATATTGAGGAACACTACGGCGGACCAAAA
>NC_016505.1:53054-55137 GCF_000243375.1 Torulaspora delbrueckii | reverse complement strand
GTATTTTGTAGTTTTCAAGAAATTAATTAATTAAACCGGCTTGACAGTTTTTTAGCCAAAGCAGAACTATTACAATCAAAATTTGGTCATATAAAGATGTACTACGCTGGGCACCATGCACAAGACTCTAAAGAAAATTCAAAATGTAACGCAACTCGAATAGGCCAGGCAAAAGGCTAGAATGGAGAAAAAAGCCAGCTAGGGGATTACAACAGGGAAGCAAAAAGTAAAACTGCCTTCCAAAGGAGTTGCACGGTATATTAAAGTGGTGGGCAGGGATCAAGCAAGGCAGCAGGATTATATGAACCGCATGGAAGTTTGTTAGTCTCGGAACAAGGGGTCGCAAATAAGGGATTGCTAATAAGGCTGCATGTCAAAGCAACACAAGTTGTGATGTGCACACACAAAAAAAGTATAGAGGAACTTTCCAAGTCGCTTTCACTTGCTTGACTACTCAATTTGTCAGGTGCTTCATTGCAGAGCTGATGTAACGTGGTAAGATTGTTGCATAATTTAATTTCATTATTTTTCATATGACTCTTCTTGCAAACCTAATTTCCCATAGTTAAGGCTTGCAAACCTAATATCATTCTCAACGGAATTCACCATTTTTTGAGCTCTTCAGAGCCTGGGACTACGACCATTGCATTTTCCAAGCCATCTATTGTCATTCATCTTGGTTTCAACTCGAAATTTGGTCATTTAGGGTGTTTTTTAGACTTTAGTCATTTTGACCCAAAATCCCAAAACTTGCAAACCTAAATGAATTTGCAAACCTAAATGTTCGTCAAATCGGGAGATTTTGGAGAGCTAGAAGCTTTCTATAATAACAAAGGACGTTAGAAATGGTATTGGGGGTCTAACTCTTTGTCAGGAGGTCCGGAAGACGTTTTACAACTGGCACTACAGGCTTAACTTCGATCGTATAATGTGACTTTCAAGACGAAAAGTACTCATTATTCAATGTTATATGGAACAGAGCAGCAGGGATATATATTATTTTCCATGCTGAGCGTAACATAACTATATAGGCAAGATGGTATAGCGGCTTGTATTTGACGGTTAAACCGGGTCGTTTAATGATGTTCTGCCCTTGGCCCTTTTGCAAACGTGACTATGTGCAGAAGTGGATATTTGAGCTCCCACAGATGTAAATATGATACTAAACGATCCCCAAACTGGTGCTGGGGGTCCAACTCAGACTCAATAGGCTTGTAGGGTGCTTCCTAGAACGGTCCTTAATTGCATGCACTCTAACGTACTTTGTGATGGCCGCATGAAAACAGATGGGGTCTAAAAGGTTGCGTATTAATACTTGGGTCCAGTGTTTACCGTGCCATTGTATGCACTGCAATTGGCTCGTTTTCGTGAGGGTGTTTACGAGCTAGAAACACTTGAAATATCTCTTGGTCCCGTGATTCGATCATTGCTGAGGAGTTAAACTTACTGACAACTGTTTGAAGTTTCAATTACCGGAGAGTTAAGCAGGAGCTACAGCGGAGAGCAAGTAAATCCTCTGCACGTTAATTCTAATCATCATTGTTTACTTTTCCACATCTATCTTTATTTTCTTGCGTCATTTTTCAACTCAGTTCATAATGAAAAATAGTTGACTTGAACAAAACATGATTTCAAAAATACAAGAGAATCAATTATACTACAGCTTGTGTCATAAATATAACAGTTACATATCCGAACAAGCGTTAAATCACAGATGAGATATTCATATCAACTAAGCTGTAATAGCATTCAAAAGCGACATATGAATTACTATACCAGTATGGAGGCCCTTGCTTTGCAGCTTTGCAATATACGCTCCCTTGTACGGTCTCTCACAGCTCTTAGAAAGCCATCATATATCTTCGTGGTATTCCAGTGCCCACTTCTAACTCTTTTTGTGTTGTGGTTGGTCTGTTTACAATGGATTCATGCTCGCTCGCTCTTCGGTCGGACAATAAGCGTAATGCCTCCTTGCGGGATCTTTCGAAATATCTGAACCTCTGTAATTAATCAGTTTTTAGTAGCATGAAACGTTTGATACAATGCAATGACCGTAGTACTTGATAGTCTTTCTATGGAACTA
>NC_016505.1:0-53034 GCF_000243375.1 Torulaspora delbrueckii | reverse complement strand
TATCTTCGTGGTATTCCAGTGCCCACTTCCAACTCTCTTTCTGTTGAAGTTGCTCCGCTTACAATCGATTCATGCTCGCTCGATCTTCGGACAGACGAAATGGGTAAAGCATTCTTCGGAGGATCTTTTACAATACTTGAACTTCGATAAATGATCAATTCTTAGTAAAGTACATGGTACAAGGAAATGACTATACTATTTGAGAGCCTTTCCACGTAACTTTTTAAGCACAACCTCCTTCTCCCGATAGAAAACGTATTCCTTACACTCCGATCGGCTCTGGGTTGGGCAACTTCATAACAGCACACCATAAGCGCTCACTGAAACTTTGGCAAAAGCCTTTGTTAAGATAGCACTCCTTGATGATTTTGGAGTCTGCTTTGGTGAAAACAAGGCCTTCAATGTAAAAGCAAATGGCATGATGAATTGTTGGTTCCAAAGCATCAATAAACAAGTCCTTAGGGTTTGTTACGTAAGTTCACCTAAGGCGTCGCTATAACCCACATATTCTTTTTGGTCGTACAATATGGTAATGACAAGTTCGATTGTGCTGATCTTTTGCAGTCAGCACCAGTACGCTAGAAACCACTTTGGTGGCACTAAGCTCAGACTGTTCAAAAAACAGTTTGGGCTCTGGAAGAAGGTACTCGAACAAAGACTTCGAGGTGTCGAACAAATTACTTTCATCAGGTAGATACTCGGCTTCAAGCTCTTTCTGCTCGTCTTCTGTCCCAATGAGTCTAACATGTTTAGTGTTCACATTCTAGTATCTTCTCTCTCCTTTAACATTTTGGAGCAAGTAACCGCCGATAGCCATGATCCTGTTTCGATGACACAACGGTTCCACTATGAGCAAGTAGTAGCCATTTGAGGCTCGAAAACAATAGACGTGGAAGGAATTGAAAAAGGGTAATAGGCATAAGTTTTGGGCGTATACTGTGACTTTGTGAACTTGAAAATGAAAAACTTACTGTCGAGGCCAGCAACGGCTCTGACCTTGCTTTTCCTAATTAGGCAAAACAGACTGAGGCAACTGAAACGTCGCACCCAAAGATGTAGTCTACATAACATGATGCCCAGGAACCTGAAAAGCACTGTAAGATCGTAGTGCGGCCGCAACAGTGACGGTCAGATACCATATAGGACAAAGGAAGTCAACTAGTAAGACGCCAAGTGCAAGTCACAAGGAAGTTGCTTTCTCAAGGGACTGCACGGGGAGTGGAAAGATGAGACTATAGCAACTGTCTCATCATGTTTGTAACATGCTACCTATGTTGGCTCACTGAATGATAAAAGAAGTGGTTTTACAGGTTGCGCGCTGTTATTATGCGGTGTGGAATATACGGAATCACACGAGTTGAGTGATGCCGGAATAATCGGATCGAAGATAAAGGAAACAAGTAGGCCGTACAATGGAGCAGACATAGTTGTAACGACCATAAAGTCAAGTATTGTACAAATGAACTACTTAGATAGCTTAGCTGAAGAGCCTAGTTGCCTGACCCGTAAATCTACGAGAATGTTGTTCATCTCAGAGGCCTTAGAGGATGGTCATGAGAGGAGTTATAGGACATGTTTTCCGAGGTATTAAAAAATAAATGACGAGCATCGCCGGCCAGTAAGGAGTTGGATGTGGGGTGAATGTGGAGTAAGATGATGGGTGAATGTGGGAAGAATGTGGTGTAAGAATATGGTGTAAGAATATGGTGTAAGGTTGTGGTGTAAGGTTGTGGTGTAAGGTTGTGGTGTGTCAGAATTATGTCAAAGGGCCAATAATCCACCTATTTGCCAAAAATGAGTAAGAAATGTGTTGTAACCTTCATCCAGGTATTGGTTTAATATATTAGTCAGAATATGCAACCAATCCTTTGAGTTTGCAGCCAATCAGCCGATTTTACATCAAATCAGCCCTTTTTTTAATAATCAGTCGACTTTGCAACAAATTTGCACCCAGTCAGACCATTATTGCAACCAGACATGCAACCATTGGGTAGAGGATGGTTGAAGACGTGCAGCATCGGGACATGCAACACATTAGTAAGCTTATGAAAGCTCTATAGGTTCAGAGAGGTATAAAAGGGACGGAATTTCCCAGGATTCATGATAGGTAAATCTTCCACAAATAGTTTTTATATAATTGAGGAGAAATTACTTTACAACCAGAAGTAATATTAGAAGAACCTTTATCATTCAACAGTTATCAAAAGAAGTATAACATGTGTTCCCTTGCTGAATCTCTACCACAAGAGCTTGGTAGCGCCGCCAAAACGCCGTTCCAAGACCCAGAACCGGCGGAGACCGATGCACGTCTAATGAAGCAAACAGGGTGAATGAAGAGTCGAAGCGCAAGACCAGCGCGTCTGGGGATCGAACCCCGTCACAGACCAGTGGCGATAACCGTCGCTCCAGAGACCCTAATTTTCCTCCCATTGGATTTAATGGCCAAATGCATTATCAATTTCCAATGATGGTTCCGCCATTCGAGATGTTTCCTGGTCAATACCAGGAGATGATGATGGACCATATGATGAATGGAGGGCGATTCCGTTCCCCATATTACGGATTTAGTGACTTCGGAAGCCCAAGATATGAAAACTCATTTCAACCATCTGCTACATCGCCAGGTTCGAATAGCGAGAGAACTGACTTCCATCCACAAAGGGACGAACAGACAACAAGTTCTGCCGGAAATAGCTACAACTCGATGAGTATGTTCGGCTCAATAATCCGACCAGAACTGCTCACTGACGTAAGAGGATTCAATGATTGGATGAAAAAATTCGCCTTTTATCTCGAGAAGATAAATTTAAAGGATATCATTCCGAACTCGTTCGACGAGACCAAAAGGCAACCAACCAGGGCTGAATCACGTCACATTGAACACGTATTTAATGAGTGTGTGAGCCCAAAATACTATCCGCCCTGGATATTAAAGGCTATGGATGAAGGATTGTCGATGCCGGAAATCATTACAACCGCGTTCGAAAAAATTACCACTTGCGGGAACAACTTTGATGCGATAAAAAGGCTCGTGAGTTTCAGATACGATGGAAAATACGATCCCAGGGTATACATTAACAAGGTAAAGAAAGCTATCGCCGAGTGGGAAGAAGATGGCAACATCCTTGTTCCAATGACCAAGGCACAATTACTAAGCCAAGGCCTTAGAGGTGACTTCATGTCAATCCACTCACAATTATGTGTTGGGAAGATTGAACCCAACATTAATGCTGTTGACAAGGAAATCTTGTCAATATACAATTCAAAAATGGAACATAAAATAACAGAGGAAAAAACTGTCAAATGTTCCATCTGCCATAGAAATGATCATGTGGCCAAGTACTGTGATAAAAGACCTGAACAAATTCGAGATGAATTCAGATCAGGCAGGAACCAGTACAGCAACAAAAAAAAGGAGATAGTGTCCAAGCAGACTCCAACCAGAAAATCTTGGACAAAAAATAAGGCTAAAGCTAATTATGCCAATGAAGCAGATCGCGAGCCAGAGATCGAATCAGATGCAGACCACACTGATAACGAACTTAGGCCTGAACCAATACTATACTGAAACTAGAAGAAAAAAGGAAAACAAGGAAAGATTCCTGTTAATCGACTCTGGCGCATCTACAAATATACTGCGCAACGAAGATCATCTGCATGATAAGACATCAGATGCAGGGTGTTTACTAGAAGATGCTCAAGGCAAACAGATGAAAGTGCTATCAAAAGGAACTTTACAAATACAGTTTCTGAATAGCAGACCTTTCAAAGTCGACGCCCTTTCATCCCCCGCTGCCAAAACCAATTTATTAAGTGTTGGTGAGTTATTGAGAGAGGGATTTTATGTTAACTACAGGAACAAAACTATTGAAAATAAGCATGGAGTTCCGGTGGCTAAAATGATCCAGAAAGGACCATACTTCTGGCTATCATCAAAATACTTGATCAAACCTCAGAAGACAATTATACAAAAGGCCAACAACGTCAATAAGGTCAAATATTCCGTGGACTACCTACATAGACTGTTTGGACATGTCAATGTCAAAAGCATTAAGGACAGTATTAAAGACAGATCCATAGCTGGTATCGAGGTCGATGAAGTCGACTGGACCAATCTTGAAAAGTTCCAGTGCGAGATATGTATGATGGGGAAATCTACCAAAGGTAGACATTTAATGAATTCTCGATTGAAATATCAGAAGGAGTACAAACCATTCCAATTCATTCATACAGATCTTTTCGGTCCGGTACAAGTTACGGCTGTTAATGTACCAAGATATCTTCTCGCATTCACTGACGAATGCACTAGATACAAATGGGTTTTTCCTCTAAGAGAGAAAGATTCACAAAGTATTACTGCACGGTTCTCCGAGCTAGTACGGTTTATTGAGACACAACTGGAAACAAAGGTTCTATGCTTCCAGATGGACCAAGGAACTGAGTTCACCAACAAAACAATCACACAATTCTTCCACGACAATGGAATTATTACTCGTTTCACTACAGTAGGTGACTCAAGAAGTAATGGGGTGGCCGAAAGGACTAATCTGCTCTTACTTAACGACTGCCGAACATTACTCACTTCCGTCAAACTCCCTGATGATTTATGGTTTTATGCTGTTAAATTCGCCACTTTAATGCGAAATTCAATAGTAACCACAAGCACAAAGGAGTCACCAAGAGCAAAGGCAGGTCTGACAGGACTTGATATTAGCACAGTCCTACCATTCGGACAACCAGTAATCGTGAACAAACCCAAAACATCCAGCAAGCTACACAGCAGAGGTTGGAAAGGATACGCTCTGTGCCCATCATCAGTATCGTTCGGATACCTCATCTACGTGCCCGGGGCACCTCAAGATATAATTGACACCCGCCACTACCGAGCTATCCGTGATGGAGTGGAACCTAAAGAGACAATTATAGACTCTGTTATCGATCACGCTGAAGAGCGAGATGTCAACGACAGATCTGACCATGACATCCCTAAAGAACCATCTCCATTACCTAACTTGAATTTCGATCCTAAGATGATCCCCTCACAGAATGAAAACTTGGGTGGTACCAACATACAGGTTGTTACCAAACCTAAACCCACTTTTAACATGGACCCTTCACTTTTGAAAATAATCCAATCGGGTGGTACCACAGGAGCAAGAGCCGGTTCCACATTACCACAAGGTGATGAGTCCGAGCAAAATAATATCTCCGATCCATTACCAACCGCGTCGGATCAGCCCGATCCGACAGAGAAATCTCCTTCGGGTGGTACTAGTGCGCTTAAACTACCACCTTTGATGATCACCAAGAAAAACGTAACAAACGTGCCGATTTTGAAACCACCAGTCAAACAGATGGTCAGTACTCCTCCCAAGCTAATAACAATAGCCACGGACGACGAGAACTCCGTTGAGGAACAGAATCAATCTGAACCTACATCTGAGTCTGAGTGGTATCCATCTGACCCCGTTTCGGGGGGCACCAATAATTCTGAAGAAGACGAGTCAAGTTCTTCAGAAGAATCCTCTCCTGCAGACGCACCTGCGAATAACATGAAGAGGAAAAGAAACGACTCTGGGGAAATCGAAGACCAGGATGGAACCACGAGTCAGGGATCGCCGCCGTCCTCAAAGCAGCGCATCCATTATGCCCAAGTAACCAAGAATCACAGCGAAACTCATGCGGAAAGACCATCCCTGAGTTACAAAGAAGCTATCACCTACAACAGCAATGCTGAAGAAAAGGAGAAGTTTATCGCTGCGTATGAAAAGGAAATTGGGCAGTTGTTGAAAATGCAAACCTGGGACAGCGACAGAGTTGTGAATGCACGGGATATCCGAAAAAACAGGATAATCAATTCCATGTTTATATTCACTACAAAGCGCGATGGCACAAAAAAGTGTCGTTTCGTCGCTAGAGGTGACCAGCAAAAGCCGGAAACATATCTAGAGAACTTACAGGCAAACACCGTGCACAATTACGCACTAATGACCTGTATGGCCATAGCCTTGGACAACGATATGTTCATCACGCAGCTGGACATCTCATCAGCATATTTATATGCTGAGCTAAAAGAGGAACTCTATATAAGGGCACCTCCCCATCTACAGTTGAAAGACAAAGTACTGCGATTAAACAAATCACTGTACGGACTAAAACAAAGCGGGGCAAACTGGTACCAAATCTTAGGGTGATAGCTCCTCAAAATACTGATCTCGAAGTAGGAAATGAGTGGCCAAACAGTGATTTGTTCAATCGCAGTACCTACCGTTTTTATTGTAGATGGGGAGATAGGGTTCCTCTTTAAGTTCAGCATAAAGATATGCTGATGATACGTCCAGCTACGTTACCAACATTTCTTGTCCGGTACTAAAGTCATGCAAGTCATTTAGCGCATAGTTGAGCACTCCATTGGCCAGCATGTTTACTATGGGTATGTTTCTGGCTTCTGCTAGTCACCTCTAGCGACGAATCGAGGCTTTTTCGTTGGATTCGCGTTTTGTTGTGAATATGAACATTGTATTCAATATTTTGTTTTTTCGGACATCCCGTGCATTCACGACTTTATCGTTATCCCAGGTATTCATTTTCAACAACTGCCCATTTCCTTTTCATACGCAGCGATAAACTTTTCCTTCTCCTCAGCATTGCTGTTTAAAGTGATGGCTTCTTTATAACTAGGGGAACGTCTTTCCGCATGAGGCTCGCCGTCATTCTTCATCGCTTGTAGGTACTAGATGCACTGGTTCGAATATGGCGGAGCCCTTGACTCCATTTGGCCTTGATTTCTCCAAGTCGTCTCTTTTCTTTCTCAAGTTATTAGTATGTGCCTCAGATGATCTGGTGGGGATGGTCGATGATGAAGAAGTATTGTTCGATCCTATCTTTTTTAGGACCATCGCAGGCGGTACTCCAAGTGCTCTCTCGTACCACCCGATTGGAGGGGGGCCTCTACTGAGCTGCCTGATCCTTAGTTGGGTTGAGAGATCGATGCATCAGTGTGCAGTTTTTCCAAGGTTCACTAATACTCTCCCTCTCTTTGAGGTAATTAAAGAGTCTGTCAGCATCACTTGTGGTACTTCAGAGAGGAAATAAAGGCGGGCCAAAACTGGAATGTCACACCATGACATTCTTTCTCGGATGTTGAAATAATGTCAATCGGATCTTTAAGTTTCTTCTAGCGGGGCCAAGTTCATCGATCTAATCTCAATGATAATCGCGGATTTAGAGCCAGACAGATTTCGGGAAATACAGGGATATTCAGTAAATTCATCTTTTCATAAGCATCTGAGAAGTCTGCTTAGGCCGTTAGTCTCAGTTTGCAGCTCTTTTCGGCCATCGTTGTCTCACAGTTGGGCAAAACTTGTCTTTTTAATTATGATCGAAAATTTTATCTCAACGCGAAGTGATGAATCTGAGGAATCAGGATCTCGCATGAGAGAACGATAAAGGCTTACCAACAATGATTATTCAAGACAAGTCTGAGCCCTTTGACTATTTATAGGGTTCGATCTTGCTTTGCGCTTTCAATCTATCGTGTCAGACATCTTACACTGGGTTCTTCAGAGTGCAGTAGTTCTGCAATAGGTAGTATAAGAGCCCTATTTCTTGACGCGGACCGTATCTGCATGTTCAGTGTTCTTTCTTTATATGTGTCCTCACCTTCTATTAGGCTCACTTTTTGCTTTCAATTCCAGATGGACTACTTGGTGACGAAGAGTTACTGTTGCGCCAAGAATATTTTATCATGTAAATAGGGAAGGAATGACCAACTAATGATAAAGATCAAGAAAGCAGATCATCTGGCAGCGGCTTCGAATACCCAGCAAGCTGGTATTGTTACGAACTTTTAAACTCTAAGTTCTTTTTCCTTGGTTGGGCCAAGTCATCGTTTTATTGGTTTCTCACCTGTTTGACATTGAAACATGCGGCCCCTCAATTTTGCTGCTTTTCCTCAGGTCTTTCGGTAAGCTGCAACCAAGTCGACCGAGATAACTCAATTATTCTGTCAACGCTTGTTCGAAGACAAAAGCCGGCGAACTTCTAATTCCCTCTTTAGTGGCGGCCACTGTAACAAGTTGTTTAAGAAAAGCGTCTTAATTCCATGTTATGATAATAAATTAGAAATGAGGTTTCCAAGTCTACATGAGACTCAACAAAATGTCTTGAAGGAGGTAGTTTCATCTCATGAGATTACGATGAGAGAACTGTAAAACGCGGATGTCAATGCATATAGAGCTTCTCCCACTTGTGGCAGTAGTAACAAATCTTTCGAAACACAGCGAGAATAGATAAATAGGTTGGACATCTAGCAAAAGGATTAGGGTTTAAAGTAATCTTTTACCGTACCTTCGAACTATCTCGTCATGTTGTAGAAGGATGAAGCTCATGTCGACTGCTGCCACCTAAAGTCGTTGACATGTAATTTATTTCATCAGACACTTTCCGATAAAAACAACACACAGTGGCCGCATGGGCGTGCTCGACTTTCGTCTGTTCTGTTGCTACTTTAAATTTCACAGCGGAGTGCCTTAGATGAGAATTGAGTAGCGATCGATAATAGGAAGAAGAACGAAGCCATTTCTTGTTCGTTTGATTATTTTAGGTGTCTGACGCGGGAGCTTTATGGAGTCTTCGCGCCAGAACATGAACATAGCTGGTTAGCATGAGGGAGGGTTTTGGAAGGAAATCAACAGTTCCTGGGAGCTAGGACATTGTCTATTCCTCTGTTTAGTACTAACAGAGATGATCTAGAATCCACACTTTTGATCAATTTGGCTCATAGTGCTCCCAGATCTTCTACTGTCTCCTTGCATACATGGCGGTGTTTCAGGTGTTACCTATCTAGCTCTCTCCCTAGTTTAATTTTTTGGTAGACATATGCTTTGGTGAGTCAGGCCGGAAAGCACTACCATAACCAGGTCAATTCTTTCTACAAATCCATCTTTATATCCAGCTTTGCCGTAATGCCATTTGTGGGCTTCATTTTACAGCCTCTCGCCACACTCAGAGAGCAGTATTTATTTGCCAGGCATATCAGTTCCACTTCTTATTCTCAAACCTGCTCTATGACCTGTGTGTCGATGAAAATGTATGGTTAAAATTCCTTCACTATTTCATGGTCTCGAGTCATACTTAAGAACAAATTAATAAGTGATATACAGCAATAGTTACCTTACCCAAAGCCAGACCATCGAATCTAAAGCTCCATATTGCTAGCACCGACCTATACCTAGAACTTACGTAAGAGCCGTATAAAGTATTTTGAATCAACAAGCAATCCTCTGATATGTGCGAACAGATCGGCAGACTCTCAGCAAAAAAACCTGTAAACTTTATAATAAAAGGGCCGAGAAGCAATGTGGGCCTTATCCTTCTCTTTCCTCATTTTGATATTATCTAATTCTGCCAAGGTGTACCCACTATCACGGTCAATATCCTTTGCCTTAATGTACCAATGACTCCAATCTTTTCGATAAATTCTGTGCCCAAGATAAACAACAATCATTATAGGAATGCTCATACAGTACTGGAAAAAGTTCTCAGCTGAACTAGGCTGCCCAACAGGAAACGCGGAGACATATATCTCACCGGCCACTAGTAGGACATTCAGCACACATCCCAGTACACCACCGTAAATTCCAAGTGGAGATATGTATACAATGTCATCAGCGCTCCTCTTCTGTGCTTTCATAGCCATTCTAAATCTAATTTGGCAAAAACAGATACAGAACCACGTAGTGAAGAAAGAGATGGAACACAAAGCGAACAGCCAGGTAAAGACAGTACTTTGATCTTTCGACGCGACCAAAAATCCCAACAAACCAAACACACCAGTTATCGCGATACCAACAAGGGGTCTGCCATTCCGGTCCATATAACCACATATACTTGGTAGTTGACCTGCTGTTGCTAGCCCTTGGATCAATCGCGAAGAAGCGTAGACACACCAGTTGCAAACGGAAACCACTGCCACCAAAATAACCACATTCATAAAATTAGCAGCTTTGCTACCCATCGATCCAGTATTACTCAAAGCGATCACAAAGGGCGACGCAGATATATCTTCACTGGTCGCTCCGCTCAGTAATCTCTCATCGTTGTATGGAACCAAGCAACCGATAATTACCACAGTTACAATGTAAAAAAGAGCAATTCTCCAGAACGTACCTTTGGCCGCACGAGAGATAGACGAAATATCTCTTACTTCCGTGCTGGTGAGGACCACCATTTCAGTACCGCTAAAAGAGTATGCTGCAGAAACAAAGGTGTTACAGAAATTCTTGAAAGCTGGTGTGGCAAAAGAGCCGGGATCTTGCCAATACTTTGTGCCAATGTAGCCAGTATTTCCTGGTCCGCCACCTGTTATCAGGACGATCCCAATAATTATGAAGACAAACAGTGATATCACCTTGAATATAGACATGTAAAATTCCGTTTCGGCGAATCCTCTCACACCAAAAAGGTTCAATAACATGACAAAAACAAAAAAAATTGCGACCCACACTGCTGGATTGACAGAGTTATTCCAATAAGATAAGGTGAGGGAACAACCGACCAGTTCGCTAGGAAAGGATACGAGCCACATCAAAAGATAATTCATACCCACGCTGAATCCCACTGAAGGGTCAATGAACCTGCTGGCATGAAGTGCATAAGAACCTGAAACGGGATACTGACAAGAGAGTTCTGCCCCACATTGAACAACACAAAGCATCGATATACCAACAAGCATAAAGCCAATCAAAAGCGAACCAGGACCAGAAGCCAAAGATAACCCAAGTCCAATGAAAAGACCTGTTCCCAAAGTGCCCCCAATGGCTATCATAGTCAAATGCCTCTGATCTAAAACCTTTTTATAAGGTTGAGTAGCCAAATCCCATTGTACTTTTTCCTCCTCAGTAAGCTCATCATACTCCAGATCGCTAGGGACCGTCACTGCTCCATCCCGTTTGAAGGACTCCATGAACTCGCGGAAATGCGATCGACTTCCAGTCGCCGATGCGGATGCAATTAGTTCAACGTCGCTCTCCCTGATCTCGACTTTCGAGCCTTTCCTGAATAAAGATTGCGACATGGTCAAGAGGTTCACCTTAATCTACAATGTCATGCTGAACCGTTGTAAAGAAAACCTTGGCTCAACAGTCCTTTCAACTGTCTCACAACTGTAACCTCTGAAGAGAAGAGGATGATGACTTTGAACTGTGGCTGAAAGAAAACGGGTAACACTTGTTTAAACGCATCCTTCTCTGAGCGACTGGCTATTCCTGAGACAACGCTGTCTGCAACGCTGTCTGCTACGCTGCAAAAGACCGTTGTTTGCGAGGTAGACTGCGTAAAACAGAATTCGTTGGCCAACGTAAGTTCTTGGAAGACCTGGGATTATGCCTGTGTAAGCGTTGCTCTTGGTCTCACCATAAAGGTGTCATTGAGAAGCCAGCGTTCATCTAGATTGACTGGAGATGAATGTCACAGATTCAGAGCCATCTTGTCATGGGATGAGAGGATGATATCGCCGAATTAATTCAGGTTATGCATTCGTGACATTTATTGTTTCTCGCAAGTCTTAAACCGAGGTTACAGATTTCTGAGGGTCCTCAATGTGATGAATAGTGTAGCCTGTACCAAGTTGACATTCTGTACTTTGATCATTATCTTATTCCTACTCGCTAGAAACAAGTATGATAATCATACAAAACAGCTTTGTTATAACAGAAATTGTAACTTCGATACTGGCGAAGTCTCGTATGTCAGGATCTATATGTCGTATGCCGAAACGCTAAATACTTGCCGTTTTTGATACCATGTTAATCTACTTATCAATTACGTATTGATTCTCACTGAGTAAGTGGGATGCACATTGCATGACTTAAAAGGGCATTTAAATGTAAGAGATGAACCTAAAATGGCATTCTCCGAAGTCAGTAAATTTAATATGATTATGATTGTTTCCTGTCGTTGAAGAGGAATCCCTCATCAGCGTAGAGTCTAAATCGCGATAGCTTTTCAGGAGAGTACGAAACGCTGCTTCTAGACCCTTTCGTATATGGGAGACTTAACAAACAATCTAGTTTCAACCTCCCAAAGGTGATTCAATTCTATTAAATTACAGTTTCAAATCGTTGATAGGAATCTAGCTGCGATGTCCAACTAGGCTTAAGAGTAAATATATGATCCGAGGAGCAGTCGTTGGCCTTCATGCTGATTAATCGCGATTTCGAAATTTCCCTCTCAATGTCAATTTACTAATCTGCACCTGGGGCATTGAATACCTTGTCATGATGAGTACGCATGAACCTTACTTGACGCGCAAGTTTTTTGACATAACCCATCCCTAACTTCCAAGGAAAGTCCTTTTCGCAATGAAACCATTATTACTTGACATGACAGGACTGCTGTCACACTGTGGTCGGCAACATAGCCATTCTTCGCGTCGAGAAGCAACATCGGCGACGGAAGCTCCGGTGGGAAATGCGCCGCCAAGCTGAGGAGGCACAAGAAGAGGCAGAACCTTTAGAAGGCCTTTCACAACCTTAATGAAAGAATTTCTCAAATTGTAAAAGGCATGCACAAGAAATCAGCCTCTTATTGGTGAAAAATAACAGTAACATCCTTCTTCTTAAATATAACTTCAATGAACGCTTGAAGCTGACCAGAAAACAAAAGTTCCAACTTGGCAGCTCTGGCTCACTGTTCCTTTCACGATCGTTTACGATCAAGGTAGAGCAGTTCCATGGTTCTTATGTTCATGAAGTCAACGAGTACTTCACTTTCAAGACGTGTTTTTTTTATTGTGGGAGAAGATGATTAATGCTCGACCGAAGAATAAGTTGTGTAAATTGCTCCTCGGTGTTGAACAGGGATGCAAACGCAGCGCAATTAAGTATATCTGCTAGCATTTGATGGCAAGCGGTAAGCCTTTCACTAGTGAATCTTCCACTTCTGTTACTCCGGGTGAAGGAAATGTTGGGCTCGCCATGATGGGGTCTCGACCCCTTTGTAAGTGCGTTGTGCAGGAGCGCTGTAATTCCTGTTGAATTAACCGGGCGACGAACAGGCGTGTGCTTTTTCAAGAGTCTTCAGTCAGCCATCTGATGCGTCAACACGAAGAGACAGTATTAAAGGAACCCGATACTAGAGAAAATTCCTTCAATTTCCTTAATTCATCCGAACGAGAAGATAAAAAGGCATCGCCATCAAGAAGGTCGCTAGCTAGTTGACGAATATATCCCAAAAAAAAAAAGATGGGCCGTGTTCCTCTCAGGAAAGTTCTGACTGATTCGAGGAAAATCCTAGTGCTCGATGGTGGTCAAGGTACCGAAATGGAGAATAGAGGTATCGAAGTTGCCAATCCTGTGTGGTCCTCAATTCCTTTCGTGAGTGAGTCCTTCTGGACCGATGAGTGGTCCAAGGAGAGGAAAATAGTCGAGGAAATATACAAAGATTTCATGAGTTCTGGTTCCGATATGTTGATGACTGTCACTTACCAGGCCAGTTTCAAAGCTATTGCGGAAAACACGGAGCTCCAAACTCTCTCTGAGTATAATTCCCTCTTAGACCGGATAGTTGCGTTCTCCCGTCGCTGCATCGGCGACGAGCGCTACTTAGTAGGATCCGTGGGACCTTGGGCTGCTTATAATGCTAGTGAATATACCGGTGACTACGGCCTTCATGCGGACAGCATTGACTATTATGGATATTACAAACCACAACTGGATAATTTCAATAAACAGGAAGAGATTGATATGATAGGAATAGAAACAGTACCCAATTTTCATGAGCTGAAAGCTATTTTGTCCTGGGATGAAAAGAAGATAGCGAAGCCATTTTATGTCAGTTTAACTACTCATGATAGTGGTGTCCTCAGGGACGGTACGGCAATGGAGGATATTGCTCAATATATCAAATGTCTAGGAAACAATTTAAATCCCAACTTTATGTTACTGGGCATCAATTGTGTTAGCTTCAATGATTCCAGAGACATTTTAGAGCTATTGCACAACGCTTTGCCAGAGATGCTTCTATTGGCATATCCAAACAGTGGCGAAGTGTATGAGCCTAAAAAAAAAATTTGGCTCGCCAATAAATGCAAGACAACGAGCTGGGATTCAGTGGTTAAGAGCTTCATAAACAGCGGTGCTCGTATTATAGGTGGCTGCTGTAGAACCAGTCCACAAGACATTGCTGACGTGTCAATAGCTGTAAAGAAATACAGCATGACAGCTGAGTGAACTCTTCTTTTTGTCGATAGAATGTATCTTCCGGTTAATCATACTGAAGTATTTGATGCCGTCGGAAAGCGAGGTAAATTGATGGTTAAGTGATATACTGATACCTAATCATGTCCAAAAAGCCATCGTTGGTCTTGCGGTCCCAGATGGGAGAGATACCGGGTTCGGTTTCGTAATTGGGAATCCAATACAACAGGCGTCTTCTCGCGAGAATTCATTGTCATTAAATTACAATTCGCTGCTTGCGTTCATTAACTTTATCCCTTTCATTGAAAGGAAACAATTTTTTGGACTGGCTCTGCTCATTTCGAGCATCTTAATCGCCACCATGACTCTATAGTTCCTTGAGAGATTTCAAAACTCAATTTGTTAAGAAATCTTTACCTTCATCCAGTCAGTGGTCTAGTTTGACAAAGTTATCAATGCGGTTCCAGGGGTCTTATAATGTCTTGGCGATGAGATAGTACTGATCGTATTAAACATACATACCTTTGAAATCTCTGCCTTCACTGACATTTACTTATCCCCCCATCCTAGCTATATTTAAGATCATAACAAGAGCTCACAGTACGTGCAATACTGACCTGTCGATCGCTCACTGCGCTTGTCGTGCTGCCATCCTTTCTTCCTGATGGAGGGTTACGTTCTTTGTAAGAAGTGAAAGTTCTTCGCAATTGACCATATGCTCTATCTCTGATTAACATGATCCAAAATGTTTTCACTTACCGAGCCCAAATATCTCTTGGTCTTCAAGTTATTGCTTCTACGGTAGGTGCCCTCTAAATGCAACGGCACAAAGTATTTAGCTTTGAAGCCGCAGACCATTAGGGAACTAGTCTTCGAAATACGTTTTTCGGTTATTTGTCTCCTTGGTTAGCATGATCTTACGAGTACAATACAATGTCCTTGTTGTATGTTGCATAGCATATATAGCAATCCGATTAATAGAGAAGCAACTTCCTCTAACACGTATGTCTTTTTACTATATAAAGTTTACGCGTTGAATCCTTGTTAGCTAACTTCCTCGCTACAAAGGAGCCTCTATACTATAGCTTCGATTGTATAGTAATAACATCTACAATGTACATTTGGGCGTCTCTCAAGAAAATTTCATTATAGTGTTTGTATAAACTCTATGTACGCTAATTAGTACTTTGGCTCCTTATACAATTACCCAACATGTTTTTATCTCTGAACAACAACAATGGAGTTATAATGAAACATAATGGTCCAGCTCTAGCTTTACAATCCCAAGATTAATGTCAAAAGAATTGCAAAACTACGCAGTGGTACAACTGGTAAAGAGGTTGACCCCACCATCTTGCCGATTTTACATCTATAATCAGCCAAAGCGCTTGAATGAAACAACCTTAAGCTTATTTGCGATAGTTTAATATTCTCTTACCTAAGCAAATTGTTTTTCATAGTCCACAAAGGTAAATCTATATCTGACATCACCAACCTCCATTCTGTTGAAAGCCTCGTTGACACTTTTCTCAGAAATAGGCAAAGTCTCTACCCAGATGGCCAATTTCTTTTCAACACACAAATCAAGCATCATTTTGATTTCTTTGGGAGAGCCAATGGTACTATTACTGATGGATACGCCCATAAGTCCTAGCGGCCGCAACTTTAAAACCTCAGTACTTTTTGGTGCCGCAATGGACACAATATGTCCACCTACGTGCATAGTCGTCGGCAACAAGTCAAAATCAATGGCGGTTAGAGATGTGACACACATAACTATCAGATCAAAAGTGTCTGCGTATTTCTCGCCCCAATCTGGCTCTTCCTTGGTTGCAATGAAATGATCAGCTCCCATCTTGAGAGAATCCTCTTTTTGGCGGATGAACGCGATATAGCTAGCATAAATCTCGGCTCCAAGTGCTTTGGCAAAAATTAACCCCATATGACCTATTCCCCCAATTCCAGCAATCCCGACCTTCTTCCCAGGACCACATCCGTTTCTCAACAGTGGTGAAAGAACTGTAATCCCACCACACATCATTGGGGCAGCCAAATGGCTAGGAATTTGTTCAGGAATAGGAATGACGAAATGCTCATGGCACCTGATGTGTGACGCATAACCACCTTGAGATACATACCCATCTTCATATGGTTGACTGTAAGTCGTCACAAATTTCGAACAATAAGGCTCATCTCCATTGTTACAGCGCCTACAATTCAGACAAGAGAAAACTTGAGCTCCAATACCCACCCGGTCGCCTATTTTCACTCCGCTATGGTATTTAGGACCCAACTTGACAATACGACCGATGATTTCATGACCCACGACCAAANNTTGGCAGGGATAGCCCATCCAATCACCCGACGCACGATGGACGTCAGAACCACAAACACCACACGCTTCTATCTGAACGTCGACATCATAATCTTNNNAGAATGGCTTAGGAGCGAATTCTATCTTCTTTGGGTGCTTCCAATCTGATGGGTCAACAATACCAATACCTTGAAAGCTCTCGGGATATGTCATGTCTGGTGCTTTAATTACATTTCCCTGGCATATGGATAGCGATCTACTTGAATTACCAATGTTTATATATTTCAAAGATCGAGTTTTAAAATATCGTTTCTTGGCATCGGAAGCCGAAGATAAAATCGTAGGACGCTTGATAAACGAAAAGGAAGAAGCATCAAGTCGTCCTTTCGTGATATGTCTATAACAGAAGCATCCAAATGACGGGGCCAATGAATTCAATAATTTTATGCCGCAACTTGCTTATCAAAAAAACCGAATATGCTGAAACCTCATCAGCGGTGGTTCAATGATTATAAAGACGAGGCCTAAAGATTTCGGATATCGTGGAGCCGTAAAGGATATGCACAAGCACAAGAAATCATTGCTACTTCAACAATGGCGTATCTATGAGCAGCGAGGTTATCCTTTCTATAAACGCAGATGTGTGTTCTTCAAATATCACACTTTGAGTGAAAAGAAGCAGAATATATTACCTCGTCAAAGTTAGGCAATTCTATCTTCAGTTAACACGTTCATGCTAAAAACATGCATGCTATTGTTTTCTGCCGACCAGATCATAATGGGATGGGGTAGGCTCTTCTATCATTTGCATCTTTGGTTAGTCGGAAAGCTGATGATTCTTAACGGTTTGAAAGCAATCATGTTTCAGTGGAGCCAATTGAAAAGGCCATTAGATAATGAAAGCAGATTCTGACGTAATGTTAGCAGCTTGATCTGTACCTGCCGGATAGCAAATGGGAATAGATAATAACTTCTAAGAAAAGTGCTGCGTAATGCTTGCCGAATTCATTCGAAGCTCCCAATCTGTCATCAAGGCCTATCCATTACCAGCGACGCTGAGACAAGTCGTGATAGTTTGTAAGATCCTCGAATGCTGCAGGATAACAGCCTCCGTCGAGAAGATTTGCTCGATCATCAGAACCTACGCTTATCCACATGACTAATGCAACTAAACAGCATAGAACAATCGTCAATATTTCTGGAAGAGAATATAACAACAAACAAAAAAGTTGATCTACTTCAATGCTGACATATAATTGACTATGTATTTCAATTGGACATTCACAGGTTAAATCAACTTGGATGATTCCATGCTTAGGGCATACGTTCGTCCTCTAGAGAGATCGTCTCAAACAGGTCAATAAGACTACAGCATGAATGAAGATGTCTTCCTCCCGATAATGATGACTACGTTACTCTAACTCAAGTAAAAGTGGTGGCACAAAAACCAGCGTCGTCTTCATCTCAATTGTGCCTGGTAAACTACAGGACAGGTTGCGACCCTACATAGATGGTCACATGAATACACTGTTTCGAGAACCCATTCTCCTTCACTTAGACTGTACATACGTTCTACGTAACACAGTGTTCGCCTTTCATCTTCGATCCTCTGAATCTTTAAACTTGGCTTCTGCTTCCCTGTTAAAATGCCAAAACCAAGCCCTGTGTTTAACAAGCCACAAAACAAGTATTAATTATTTTTATCACTATACGGATGGAATCATTATTATTAACTGTCATGGATTCTTAAAGGTAACAGATGTCTCATTAAGCTCAGTTTCGCAGAAAATTCCAATTTTAGTCATGAAGTATTGATTAGAAATCAATCAGAAACTTGTTACATTTTGAACCAATGGAAAAGAAGCACCAGACTCAGATAATGGTGGCTACCAAGAATAAATCAAATATCGTGCACATGGTCTTTTTGATTTGTTTTTTTTCACCTGAAAGTTTTCTAATCTGTGTCCTATCATTAGCTCACATCTTGTAATTTTTACGTAATCAAGGCTCAAGAAGACATTACTTAGGGCTTTTTATGGAGAACAATTGATTGGCAGGGTGAACTGTCTGTTCAATCTTGTCTATTGTAACCACTTGAAAATCACATGTGCAAATTTTGTAGCGTATGCTCGAAATCCATTTCAGCATCTGCTGCTAGCTCTGTGTGATGGAGAGATATCACAGCTTCCCATCTTGGACAGTGAGGCGCACGTTTGTTTTGATTATACGTTTTGGGATTGCTCGACCTTATGGGGACTGCTAGATCTCACCTAAAAGGCAGGTGGGTGGATTTTCCAATCCGCATGACCTTTTCAGTTGAAATTTCCTGATAAGATAAGATTAAGGTTTTGGAAGCTAATTAGATTTTCCCGGTCGTCACATTTGGATACCGTTGTCTGATTGGTGTGCAAATCTCTTTCATTAGTCAATGAATAGTTGATGAGATCAACTATAGCATTGCAAAGCTACGGTACTATTGTCAGACTGTTATCGAGAAACAGGTGAAGAAAGACAACAAGAAGATAACGAAATACATTGACAAAAGATGGTTATGGAAGCATTTCTAGCAGTTCCTACAATCTAGATGAAGGGTATATAAGGTGAATGTTTGGAGACATGATGAATATCTCTTAACTTCTCAAATTCATAAAAGAAGCCAAGAAACGGGCATAATGAGAATCTTTCAATGGGTTTTTGTCTTATGTCTTTATTTTAAAACCTTGCGAGCAATTGCAGTCTCAAAACAGGTCAAGTTAGGTAAGGTTTCATACTATGTTGCAGGTACACCAGAAATAACGGTCCACGGCAAACTTGTTAATGAACTAGTTGGGTCCGTAGGTGACTCATTCCTTTTTCCTTTGACAGTGATTAATCACTCTGGTGAATTGAACTATTCTGTTCTGGAGTCTATTTCTGAGGACTTTTCATCCTCAGACGATGTTTTCTCTAGCTACTTTCTAGAGACGGTCTTGGTTCAGTCATCCGATATCAAAGTGACATCTCTGTCGAACTCATCCATATCAACCCTCAATGTATCTAGTGTTATTTCTTTGGAAGGTACTGCTTTGCCAAATGGTCCTTATTTTGGTTCTTTTTTGAATGGTCAGTTAAGTGTCTACAGAGCTTATCGTCTCTATTCAGACGATTTTGCCACCTTCCAGTTGGGTATCGTTCCCTCTGATGAAAATCCAAACCACTACATGGCTTTGCCAGCGGGCGTAGACGTTGCACATGCACAAACCATTGCAGTCCCTTCGAGATTGTACTACACGGTATCAGAAGAACAACCATTGGCAGGATATCGTGTTGCTGTGAAGGATCTATACAACATTGCGGGCACTAAAACTGGTGGATCTTCAAGGGACTATTATAATTTGTATGATGAAGCCAATGTGACCTGTCCATCTATCCAACGTGTCCTTGACATGGGAGGAGTGATTGTAGGCAAATTAAAATTGACACAGTTTGCAAATGGAGAAACCCCTACTGCTGATTATGTCGATTATCATGCTCCATTCAATCCTAGGGGAGATGGTTATCAATCTCCTTCTTCGTCCTCTTGTGGTTCAGGGGCTGCAGAAGCTGCCTATGATTGGCTTGATTTCACTATTGGTTCGGATACTGGTTGCTCTGTCCGTTGTCCAGCTGGTTCACAAGGATTGTATGGGTTGAGACCTACTTTTGATGCTGTCTCTTTGGAAGGTGTTATTCCTATGAGCGATATCATGGACACAGCTGGGTATTTTGCTAGAACCCCGGAATTGTTCAAGGTATTTGGTAAGGCTTGGTATGGCGCAAACGAGAACATTTCTACTAGTTACACATCTTTTCCTAGCACAGTATACGCTTTCGATGTCGAAGAGAACCCCCGTGCGTACACAGAATCGTCTGCTGGTCCGGAAGCAATTGCCATCTACAAAGAATTTGTGAATAATGTTGTTACTTTCCTGAATGGTACTAATGAAAAACTTCAGGTATACTCTAAATTCCAGGAGGACACAGGAAGAAACCTTACTGAGGTTACCAATAACACGTGCTCTGGTTTGGCAGGTTACTATCAGTATGTGAACATCTGGGAGAGATTTTCAGAAGACTATCAAATGCAATTTGATGGTGACACTCCCTTCCTAGACCCTATTCCAAAATTCAGATGGGATTGGGCATACTTCAATTTTACAGAAACCGGTTATCAGGAAGCAGTAGCTAACAAAGAATTGTTCGACTCTTGGTGGAATACCAACGTGACTACTCGTGACAGTGAGACTTGCTCCAATTCTGTCTACATATTCTTGTCCAATGTTGGTTCAACTTCCTACAGAAACATTTACCGGAATGCACCCTCTAACACTGGTTCCATGTCTGGGTTTTCAGATCTAATGGTGTCTTCTTTTGCTCGTACACCTGAAGCTATCGTCCCTCTAGGTGAAATTCCATACAACTCTACTATTACGCTAACCGAAAAGTACCTACCTGTCACAGCAGCAATTGGTGCAGCTCCTGGATGCGACTTCATGGTTCTGGATCTAATTGAGAAATTAGGAGAGGCAGGAATTATCAATGAGGTAGCTACAGGCCAAAGGCTTTTTCCAGCAAATTAAAAATGACGCCTGATAATTCAAAGTTTCATTAAGTTGAAATCTGTCACAGTAAAAGAGTACCAAGTAATTAGCAGTTGAGATGCAGTACAATTTTAGTTCTTTTAAAATAATTTTTCCGTTCTTTATCTATTTCACTTACGTCTTGTATTTTTGACAAGCTCGATGTCTTTATGGTCTACTATACAGTAGCTGAAATACACGCTCTGCGATGGGATGTAGCGATCACGCCTTTTCTTGAGAAAAATTAAATTAATGTATAGTCGATCCCAGAAGCTGGGATTATTAACATAAATAACACTCGTTCAAACTGAACTTTTGATCATGCCGATAAGAAGCTTTCGAAATGTATAATATCCGCGGCAAATGCTCTATTCATATATCATGCATCTCCAACTCAAAACATCATTAAACTGAAATTACGACCTTCCACTTTGAGTAGAATGATGAGTGAAACCGCCACGTTGGTTTCGTTTCCTTCTGTGAAAAAGTAGCACGATAATCACGAAAAGACCACTAAATCATTTAATTTATGTTCTCACCTTACAATTTGTTGGCACCCAATGATATAAGCGATTTGCTACTAATGATAGGATTAATAGTACCAAATAAAAACTTGCTGTAGTTTTCGGACATTAGAAAAGCTAGTAACAGCAGCCGCTGCTGCAGGTTGTCCTTGCTTCTACGGAGATGTCTTCGTAAAACGAACATAACATCTGTCACGTATAGACCTACTGTTCCTAATGTGCTGGATATAAAATTCACATACAAAGAGTTACAAGATCAGAGAAATAGAAACTCCTTCCAAAGGGCACGGCTGGCGAATGCAGTAGAAAAAACAGCGGAAAGGGTGATGATCATAGGATAAACTTCACCAATTCAAAACAGAAAGCCTAGCTATCCAGAATACTGTCGTGTACTGCTTATCGCTATCGTCGATTTGCCCCGGTCTTTTTTTTTTGGTCTTCTACGTAAGTCAAATTACTAAACTGTCACTCCTTCTCTTCTTGATTGTTCACGCTCAGCATACTGATGGGCTCTCAGACGTTCTTCATTTGTCCTTGATGGATCCTCGGTTAAAGATGGGCCCTTTTATGCTTAGTAGTACGTTAAATAATGCCGGAATCTCGCTATCTCGGCTAGTCAAAGTTGAAAGCACAAGTCATTGGGTTTGTAGTTTACAGTACCATCTTGCAATCAGATTGTTTTCGTATGTTATTCGCGGGTACTTCATTAGTAATAATGCTGTCTCATATCTTACTGGTGTACAGTACTAAGCAGAACGCTTCATACTGTTATTACTCAAGCATTGCTGAAAATAAACAAAAGTTAGTGGCCAACAGTTTAGAGTTTTAAGCCTGAGGGTGAAATTTGAATTAGAACAGAGAGCAAACGGCTTTTCTCGCTCGGCGTTTCAGAATGAATCTTTTTTGTTTACTTTCCTACCTTGATGTCTAACATTTGAGCTGTTTCTTTTCCTCCTGCAACTCCAAAGTAACAGCTGTCCGAACTAAACATAATTAATGCTATTAGAGTTCAATGACATAAACAAAAATCTTATAATGTTTATAACTCTCTCACAAAACAACAAACCCATCCCTAGAGAACTGTTTGGCCACTCGTTCAGAATTCAAAGTCAGAAACGACGTGATTCCCTTCAGGAGCACACTTTCAAATGAAGTTCTTCCTAGATCATTGCTTGAAATCATAAAAAATGCAGCAGTCGCATGTTGACTTGAAAACGTTTCTTGGACCTGTTTTAAGTTAAAAGTTTAGGTTTCGGTACAACTCGCTCTTCAGTCAGAATTTCGTATGTGCCGTACAGAAACCTGTAGAAGAAAATCATCTGGGTCTTAGTTCAAGTTGCTCCCATCTTGATAGCACTGAAGCACGGAATGACCATCGAATGAATTTATTATAGCTTTCAATGGTATCTCTATGTAGTCTATAGTTCATAACATAACAAATTGATCAAGTCTTCACAGTAGGCTCTGTAGTACCGATTATCCTTTCAAAATCTAGGAAATCAACAACAGATTTTATTATTGGCCTCAAATACTCTTCTGAAGATTGCGAGTACTTCAATTTGTCATCGCAATATTGTTCAATGTACAACCTAATCGTAGCACCTGAGGACCCTGTCCCAGATAGTCTCACAACGAATTTTGCACCATTTGACAGAGTAACATACATGCCTTGATGTTCGGAGACTGAGCCGTCGAGATCAGTGTACTCAAAATCTCCTGCTTCCGTAACTTTAACAGGGCTTTCAGGAGAAAGCGATGATCCAATAACGTCATTGGAGTTGATAAATCTCTCCAGCTCAGATACCAACCTGTTTGCATCCTCGGAAGTTACGTGTTCGAAATCGTAACGAGTAAAGAAAGTACGACCATACTTTAACCAGAACTCTTCCTGTATGGTTTTTATAGACGCTTCTTTCTCAGGGTTATGCTTGTTATATATGGCCAAAATGTTCAGCCATGCGATAACGGCCCAAACACCATCCTTTTCTCTAACGTGGTTGGATCCTGTACCGAAGGATTCTTCACCACAAATGGACAATTTCTTGGCATCGAACAGAGCACAGAAAAATTTCCAACCTGTTGGGACAACATAGCAATTCAAACCTTTTGCCTTGGCAACTCTATCAATAGCTGTTGAAGTAGGAAAAGATCTTGCCAAACCATAGATCCCGTTTTGAGCAAAATATGGAATCTCGGATGCATATTCAGCAATTATAGCCACGGAATCTCCTGGCGACACGAATGCGGGACCATAACCATAGATCATATTTCTGTCACCATCACCATCCGATGCTGCACCAAATTCAATTTTCTCCTTATCGACTCTGTCGACCAAAGTACGGGCATAGGTCAAGTTAGGATCAGGGTGAATGCCACCAAAATCAGGCTTCGGATGACAATTCTGGAGCACCTCATTCTCGGGCAAGCCCAGCTCGTCGACGAAAATAGCTCTGCCGTATGGACCAGTGACACCATTTAGACCATCAAATAGCAGCTTCCAGTTCTTCGTACTCCTTTGTGTATCGACAAACTTCTTGATCAAGTCAAAGTCGAAGATTCCCTTTAAGAAATCAACGTATTCTTGTGTAGTATCCACTACATCAATCACCAAAGACCCATAAGATTTCTCACCCTTGACCGACAAGTTTATTTCTGGAAAACCCTTGACAATCTTATAGTGGGTCAATTTCTTGGAGATATCCCAAATTGCATTCGTGACAGATTCTGGAGCTGGGCCACCATTCGATAAGTTGTATTTGATACCAATATCGTTTTCCGGTCCACCTGGGTTATGAGAGGCAGTCAAGATGATACCACCAGTAACTTTTTTACCATCCTTATCCTGGTAAGACCTGATAATATGAGAAGCTGCTGGAGTAGATAATAGGCCATGTTGACCAATAACCAATTTACGCACTCCATTGGCAGCAGAAATTGCAGCGATAATCTGCAAGATCTTATCATTATAATAACGTCCATCTCCACCAACCACTAAGATGGCATCCTTAGAACTTTCTGGGATCGCATCCAAAATCGATTGAATAAAATTCTCTGTATAATGAACATTATTCATAAAAACTGCAGTCTTCTTACGAAGACCAGAAGTACCTGGTTTCTGATCAGGATAAGATTTTGTTAAAACTGTCTGAATATCCATTATCAACTTACTCAATCTCAATCTCAATCTCAATCCTCTCTTTTCTTTCTTTCATTCTTTCTTTCCAATCTAAAACTTTCATCAGTTCCTTTTCTCTCTCGTTATATCAAATTACTTATTCCTCTCTCGCACGCAAGAATCATCTGCCCTTGTTTCTCCATAACACTGATCCGATCCGATCTGATGATCTTCAGATCACTAAGAATATGGCAGTAATTATATCACTTCGGACCACCTTGGTCCGACTCATTCTCGGCACGCTGCACTCCGGAAAAACTACTTTTTTTTAAACAAGGAACAACTCGGTGAGTACTGGTTCGAGAATAGAGTAGACTAGCTTCTAATCGGATGATAAGTTGAATGGTTTGTAGATTCGGTGGGGGATTTGGAAGTAATTTTCACATACCCAAAAGACCCGAGAGGCAGCCGAAAGCGGAATATCTAGGAAAAACCTCCTGAGTGGTGGTGGTGGCGGGATAAATAATTTCCCCGGAAGACCCCAATGCGGAGGGTGCGCCTGACAAAAGGCGCAGAGAGCGGAAAAACTGTTTGGGCTACGGGGCACCGTTTTGCGGGGCCACCATATTGATGGAATGGCATGGTTGCATGGCATCTTAGCTAACGCCCGTGGATCGCGGTTGCAGAGTTTTTCAAGAGATTAAAAAACTGCAAAGAGAAAACAGTATAAATATGTCAGTGCTTCACAGCTTTTTCTGAAAATTTTAGGTTTGTTCTCTCTAACAACCCAGCACAACAAGCTTCTAAAAGTGAATTGTATTAGCTTAGATCACTTTTTAAAAAAAAATTAATAGTATATCCTCTGGTTCAAGGCAAAAATGGCCGAAAATTTGAACGCTTCTACTGCTACGCCTGTAGAACCAAATGATTTGCAGCCAGTACACAGTGATGTCTCCAGGGCTTCAACTCCAATCAACAAAGTTCTCGATGAACTAAAAAATGGTGAATTAAATCCCGACGAGGCTTTGAATTCGGTAGATTTACCAGTGAAACCATTCTCTGCTTATCTGACTACGTGTCTGTTATGTCTATGTGTGGCCTTTGGTGGTTTCATGTTCGGTTGGGATACCGGTACGATTTCTGGTTTCATTAACCAAACTGATTTCTTGAGAAGATTTGGTTCAAGACACACTGACGGAACGTACTATTTATCTAAGGTTAGAACTGGTTTGGTTGTCTCTATTTTCAATGTTGGGTGCGCTATGGGTGGTATCATTTTGTCCAAGCTAGGTGACATTTATGGTCGTAAAATTGGTTTGATGACCGTGGTCGTGATCTATATCGTTGGTATCTTGATCCAAATCTGTTCCTTCGACAAATGGTACCAATACTTCATTGGCAGAATCATCTCTGGTTTAGGTGTTGGTGGTATTGCTGTTCTGTCGCCAATGTTAATTTCAGAATCTTCGCCAAAGCATTTAAGAGGTCCATTGGTGTCTTCTTACCAATTGATGATCACTGCAGGTATCTTTTTGGGTTACTGTACCAACTACGGTACTAGAAACTACAGCGATTCTACTCAATGGAGAGTCCCTCTGGGTTTGTGTTTCGCTTGGTCTCTTTTCATGCTGGCTGGTCTAACAAGAGTTCCAGAATCACCGCGTTACTTGGTCGGTGCTGGTAAGATCGAAGAAGCTAAGCGCTCGGTAGCCAAGTCTAACAAAGTTTCTATTGATGATCCAGCTCTTTTGCTTGAGATTGAAATGATCAGTGCCGGTGTTGAAGCCGAGAAAGTGGCGGGTTCGGCTTCCATTGGTGAGTTGTTCTCTACGAAGACTAAGGTGTTTAATCGTTTGGTCATGGGTATTTTGCTTCAAGCTTTACAACAATTGACTGGTAACAACTATTTCTTCTACTACGGTACTAGTATTTTCAAGTCTGTTGGTCTAGAGGATTCTTTTCAGACTTCTATCATCATTGGTGTCATTAATTTTGCCTCTACCTTCGGTGCTTTGTACACTGTTGAAAAGTTCGGTCGTCGTACTTGTTTGTTGTGGGGTTCAGCCACTATGATGGCTTGTATGGTCATCTATGCCTCTGTTGGTGTCACTAGATTATATCCAAATGGTATGGATCAACCAACTTCCAAGGGTGCAGGTAACTGTATGATTTGTTTCACTATGTTTTACATCTTCTGTTACGCATTGTCATGGGCTCCAATTGCGTGGGTCGTCACAGCAGAAGTTTTTCCACTAAGAGTCAAATCAAAATGTATGGCTCTTGCATCAGCTTCTAACTGGCTATGGGGGTTCTTGATCTCTTTCTTCACTCCTTTCATCACTGGTGCTATCAACTTTTACTATGGTTACGTTTTCGTCGGCTGTTTATGCTTTTCATACTTCTACGTCTTCTTCTTCGTCCCAGAAAGTAAAGGTTTGACTTTAGAAGAAATTGATGAGATGTGGGTTGAAGGTGTCTTGCCTTGGAGATCTACCGAATGGGTTCCAGCTGCCAGAAGAAATGACCAATACAACCCCGAAGATTTGAAACATGACGACAAGCCATGGTACAAAAGAATGGCATAAACTCTTTTTATTTTACCATTGAGATATTCATGAGTTGTGGATGCATCGTACGAATTTTATGACCAGTCTATATACACTTAATTATAGATCTTTCAGTAATGAATAAACATATGTTTAATTTTGATTTAACCAAGCAACTTTTTTAAATAATTCTTGACAACAAGTCCTTGAGAATGACTATGTGTATGAAGGAGAACTTTAAAGAGTTGTTTAAAGTTCACATTAGACAATAATTTGCCTTGTTTCGTGTATTTACTTATTCTAGGGTCAATATATAACATTCTTTATAAACTTTCAAAAGACTTGAATTGAGATTTTTATTACATTGATGTCTGTCTGATGACTATATATCTTAGTGCATCACTTCATTTCATTTATAAAAAATTAAAACTATGAAACTGTTTGAAACGTTACAAATCATGATAGTTTTTGAAACGGTATTGGATTCTGGAAGCGTAAACATCACCACGTTGCAGAATGACATTATTTCTCCATTTTCCCATGTTTACAGCATCAACGTATCTGCCAGGTTCTACCGCAAATCCAGATCGTGGGGCAAAAGCGCCACACAGGAAGTCACCAGTGTAGAGCTGAAAGGATGGTTCTGTGGTAAGAACTTCTAGGGAGATACCTGACTCAGGATGAGCGGCCTCGGCAACCACTATTAGTTCGTTGTCGCGAGTGGAGTCTGTTGAGTTCAACTTTTCGTTTTCACTCACAATAAAGCAATTATCATAGGAAGGACCATCGTTACGCAAAACCGTGCTGGTAGTGGAATCTAGCGTGCTAATAGCTTTGGGCACTATTTCGCCAGTTGGAATTCCAGCCGAATCGACATCTACAGCTTTGTTCGATACAACCTTAATTTCCGTACCGCTGAAAGATTGGTCGTTGTAGATCTTGTTCAGGTTAAAGTATGTGTGATTTGTCATGTTAATTGGGGTGGCTTCCCCTTCGAGCAATTGAGCTTCGTAAGCAATATCGAGGTACTTTTCCAACACATTCAAAGTATATTTGACAGACACATGCAGCTTTCCTGGGAATTCGTTCGTCTGCGACTCACCATCTAATAATAAGAATTCTGCAGTGTATATTTCCTTGGAGGGATTATCAACCAAAGGTCCCATGAAAGTTTTCTGGTGGAACGAACTAATACTGCTATGATTTGTGTTTGCGCCATCATTCACACTCAACCTGTGAGCGCCATCTGGTAAATTGTACGAGCCTTTGGCGATACGATTAGCGTAACGACCAATCGTCGCACCAACGTAACAGTTGCCCTCTTTGTAACCCTTTCCATCTGGATAACCCAATACAACAGATTGTCCATTAACCTTCAAATCAACCAAAGTTGCCCCAAGATTAGCCACGGTTGCCTCAAAACTAGTGCCAGCACCTATGGTGATAAACCTCGACTCGTAATCATTTTCCGTCTCTGCAAATCTAGCATGTACACCCTTCAATTGATAGCCAAAAGGATTTTCCGTTGCCCATTTCCACAAATTGGTACAAGCCATGCCGACATCAAGGTGAGTCTGCCATTTAAGTTCCTCTTTTGCCCTATCCGGCTTGGCTGTCAAGTTTACCACGTCACCTGCTCTTCTTCCAGTGACCTCATATGGGATCTCTTTGCCTGAAGCGTTAGCGAAAGCGCGGTGTACTTCGAACACAGTAGAGCCTGTACCTGATCCCAGGTTCCACTCACGACACAACCCGTCAGTACTGTGTGCGTCCAAGTATTTCAACGCTGCAATATGACCCTTGGCCAAGTCTACCACATGGATGTAATCACGAATTGGTGTACCATCTCTAGTTTCATAGTCATCACCAAACACATACAGTTTTTCACGTCTGCCAACAGCGACTTGAGCCATGTATGGAAGCAAATTGTTTGGAATACCCAAAGGATCCTCACCAATTAGTCCTGATGGATGAGCGCCAATAGGATTGAAATAACGCAGGATAGCGAATTTCCAGATATTCGTGTTGCTAGCGTAAAGATCCTGCAAAATCTTCTCAATTGTAAACTTCGTGTGACCATAAGGATTAGTTGGATCCAATGGACACTCTTCAGGAATTGGAATCATATTAGGAAATCTCGTGGCATCTCCGTACACAGTTGCCGAGGACGAGAACACCAGCTTTTCAACATGGTACTTTTCCATCAATTCCAGAAGAACCAACGTTCCTAGGATATTATTGTGGAAGTACGTCAAGGGAATTTTTGTAGACTCCCCAACAGCTTTCAAACCAGCGAAGTGAATGACAGAATCAATTTTGTACTCTTGGAACACTTTTTCCAGTCCCTCGCGGTCACATAGATCCACCTTGCAGAATGGAATGTAATGTTTTGTCAATAGCTCTAAGCGAGCCACAGATTCGTAAGATGAGTTGCACAAATTATCAACCACAACACATTCATACCCATTCTCAATCAACTCAGCAACTGCGTGCGATCCAATGTAACCTGCACCTCCGGTGACCAAACGTAGCCTTTTGTCCATTTTTTTTTTGGTTCTTTTATCCACTCATCTACTCCATTCAAAAGCTCAAAGATTACTCGAATCCACATCTTTAAACATATCAGAGACCATAATCCATAATCTATATTCCTCGACTCCCTCTCGAAGTAACTCGAGAGAAATGCGCACGCGGGGCACCGAGCGCCGAGATGGCGCGGGGTCGCGAGCGTCCGGAAAATCTTCACGGATCTCATTGTTCCGAGGTGAAAGTGGATCGACCTCGCCCGTGTAGAAGTCGCTGATGACAGCTAAGCTATCGATTCGACCCCACACAGGATTGGAAGAAAGACATATATAAATGTTGAATCAATGTCAGTATGTAAAAATTGGTTGAGATAGGTTTCCTAAGTAATAACTTCAAGGCCATTAAATTAAGAGAAAAGTAACAAGTAAAAAGTAAAATCAAAAATATTAGTGCTATGTCCATTCCAGTGATTCATGTATCATCAAAAGAAGAATTGTCTTCGAAGCCAAATATTGGTGAAAAATGCTTAGCAATCTCGGCCAAGTTTGAGAAGAAGTATGGTTCCAAGCCTGATTTTATTTCGAGATCTCCAGGTCGGGTGAATCTAATTGGTGAACATATCGATTACTGTGATTTTTCTGTGTTACCCATGGCTATTAATGTCGATTTCTTATGTGCTGTTAAAGTTATGGAAGGTTCAAAAGTTGTTACGCTGATCAATGATGACGCAAGGTTTGGGGAGAGAAAGATTGAACTGCCTAGTGATGGTTCTTATGTGAAGATCAATTCAACAATTTCTGACTGGTCTAACTACTTCAAGTGTGGTATGCATGTTGCTCACTCTTTTTTGAAGGAAATCGCTCCAGAGAAATTTGACAGTGCACCTTTGGCTGGTCTGGAAGTCTTTTGTCAAGGTAATGTGCCAACTGGTGGTGGTTTGTCCTCTTCTGCAGCATTTATCTGTGCTACAACTTTGGCTGTAGTCAGAGCTAATATGGGTAAGGGCTACCAGATGTCTCAGCAAGACTTGACCAGAATCACAGTTGTTGCTGAACACTATCTTGGTCTCAACAACGGTGGTATGGATCAAGCAGCTTCGGTATGTGGTAAGGCTGACCATGCGTTGTATGTTGAGTTCAAGCCCGAGTTGAAGGCAACTGCATTTAAATTCCCACAATTGAAGAACCATGAAGTTGCGTTTGTGATTGCCAACACTTTGGTCGTCTCCAACAAGCAGGAAACCGCTCCTACAAACTATAATTTGAGAGTTGTTGAGGTTACAGTTGCTGCAAACGTTTTGGCAGCCAAATATGATGTCGTGTTGAAGAAGCTTATCGCCAAGGATGAAGACAGCGCTAAGGGGAACTTGAGAGATTTCATGAACGCTTACAATGCAAAGTACGAAGATGCTTCTACTTGGGACGGTAATATCGACAACGGTATCAAGTATTTGACTAAGATGTTAAGCTTGGTTGAAGAGACTTTGGGATCAAAGACTGAAGGTTTCACTGTGAGTGAAGCGGCTGCCGCTTTGAAAATCTCCAATGAAGAGTTTGAACGTGAGTATCTATCCATTTTCCCTGTTAGGTTCGAAACCTTGAAATTGTATCAGAGGGCAAAACATGTCTACTCCGAGGCTTTGAGAGTGTTGAGAGCCTTGAGATTAATGACGAATGCATCTGGGTTCAAATCTGATGAAGAATTCTTTAGCAGCTTCGGTGCTTTGATGAACGAATCTCAGGCATCGTGCGATAAGCTATACAACTGTTCTTGCCCTGAGACTGACCAAATTTGCTCAATTGCTTTGGCTAATGGCGCTTATGGTTCGAGATTGACTGGTGCAGGTTTTGGTGGTAGCACTGTCAGTCTAGTTCCAGGTGGTCCAAACGGTGATGTCGAGAAAGTGAAGCAGGCACTAATCGATGAATTTTACAGAGTGAAGTATCCAAACATCACTGAAGAGGAATTAGCAGAAGCAATCATCGTTTCCAAACCAACAGATGGTAGCTACCTCTTTGAATTATAATTTATGTCCCATTCTCGCCTTATGTGATGATTCCTTTTTATATAGACTACATGAGTAATGATTTTTTCAACGTACATTGATGATTTATGACCTTAGATAGAGAGGAAGACAAATCTTTTGGACTGTTTGGTAAACCTCCGAACCACTTAATCTACTCACTGTTAGAAAGAAAGAGGTTTCATACATCTATGTAAATATTTCTTAAGGTTATGACGTCTCCCAATAGCGCACTTGAACTGTCCAAAGCTCTCAGTTTAGTCGCAGCTTGTTCAGCGGTTGAATCTCTTTGCGGTTGACCCAACAGTTCGAAACCCACCAAGAACTTTCTGACAGTAGCAGAACGCACCAAAACCCAGGAATCATTGAACCGTCGCTACAATCAGAAACTGCAAAAGTCATCCCTGAAATGTTGCACCTCCGAAAGTTCGACAGCACTACGAATTGGTCAACAACTGTATGGAGAACCAACCCTACTGTTCACCATGAAGTTAGAAGCAGCACACTTTCGTCAAAACATTCTCTCCCCCACGCCATACCGGACGCTGAAACTTACTCAAACTCAATATAGAGTCAGCAACTGCTACTGGAAACCATATGATGATTCAGCAGCACCCTCGAGAAATCAGTTGCTCGTTCCTCCCCCCAGATACGTTTTTTAACAGCGATGACGGTTTTTTCGCCGTCGGTGCACTGTCGAGCGAGGCGACGAGTCGTATTGAGCAGTCAGTCATCTGGTTTTCCTGGTTACTGTGCCTAATTGTTAACTGGGGGAGAGAAGCGCATAGAGAGTTTGGAGAGGCCAACTGGGCCAGGATCCTGAATAAAGTAAAATGAATATAGTAAATACAATGTCCTTGTTAGACATGCACAAAAATGGTATCATTTGAGCGTTGTTGAACTAGCGACTGCGCAAACTAATGAGTTGGGTTGACCCCGGCTTTTTTGTCGGAAGATGGTGGTACCTCTTGCACGCTCTTTTAGTTTAAACGAAATGTTGGAGTAACAAATTAATTAGTAGGCGGTATGTGTTAGTAGTATTGTAGCGATTTTATTGAAGAAAAAGTTGATATATAATGAGAAGATTAAATTAAGGTGTTTAAGAAATCGTTTGTTTGTTACTCAGATAATCAGAATTCCAAAATATTAATGATTAACTTTTCTCTACTAAGCAGCATCGCTTTGCTCGCTAGCAAAGTTGTTGGTGTATCGCCAAGCTACAATGGTCTTGGGCTTACCCCTCAGATGGGCTGGAATAACTGAAACACTTTCGCATGTGATGTTAGCGAAGATCTTCTGTTGAGTACGGTCGACAGAATTGCCGCCTTGGGTTTGAAAGACATTGGTTACCAATATGTCATCTTGGATGACTGTTGGTCTGAAGGGAGGGATTCCAATGGAATGTTGGTCCCAGATTCTACCAAGTTCCCCAATGGTATGAAGCATGTTGCAGACCATCTGCACGAGAATGATTTTTTGTTTGGTATGTACTCCTCGGCGGGAGAGTACACTTGTGCCGGCTATTCTGGATCTTTAGGCCATGAAGAAGACGATGCAGCCTTTTTCGCTCAAAACGAAGTGGATTACTTGAAGTATGACAACTGTTATAATCGTGGTCAATTCGGCTCTCCCGAGATTTCCTTCAATCGTTACCGTGCCATGTCGGAGGCTCTGAACAAAACTGGAAGGCCAATTTTCTACTCTTTGTGTAACTGGGGTCAGGATTTGACATTCTATTGGGGTTCCGGCATCGCTAACTCTTGGAGAATCAGTGGTGATATCACAGCCGATTTTGATCGTCCAGATAGCAGATGTCCGTGTGATGGAGATGAATACGATTGTGCATACGCAGGATTCCACTGTTCAATTATGAACATTTTGAACAAGGCAGCACCAATGGGACAAAATGCAGGAACTGGTGGTTGGAATGATTTAGACTGTTTGGAGGTCGGTGTCGGTAATTTGACAGATGATGAAGAAAAAGCCCACTTTTCTATGTGGTCTATCGTCAAGTCTCCAATGGTCATTGGTGCTGATGTTAGAAACTTGAAACCCTCTTCTTTTTCGATCTACAGTCAGGCCTCGGTTTTAGCCATTAACCAGGATCCAGCCGGTATTCCAGCCGTTAGAGTATGGAAACGTTCTGTTCCTGAGACTGATCAATATGGTCAAGGTGAAATTCAGCTATGGAGTGGTCCACTTGACAACGGTGATCGTGTAGTAGCCTTATTGAATGGTGGTATGAAAGAGAGACCAATGGTTGCTTACTTGGAGGATATTTTCGTTGACAGCTTCTTAGGTTCTGAAGAGTTGACTTCCACTTGGGATGTTTATGACCTGTGGGCCAACCGGGTTGACAATATGACTGCTTCCCAGATTCTAGATGGTTCCCGCTCTGCAAACGGTCTGTTGTATAATGCCACACAAACTTCATATGCTGATGGTTTGAAGGCAAACGACACAAGGTTATTTGGTGGGAGAGTTGGTACCATCGAGCCTTATGGATTATTGAACGCGACCGTCCCTGCCCACGGTGGTGGCCTCTTCAGATTGAGAAGACAGGCTCAAAATTAAGTAAAAATCTTTTATCGACTACGAATTTCATGCAGTTTACATTGCTGTCTAAAGCGGTCGAATGGCCATGCAATGGTGCGTTTCATACCGATGCTTAGTTGTAGAACTACTACATATAGATTACAGCAGTGTAATATCTTCCTGTTTCCTTACTATTCAAAACAATCGATCGATGATTTCATCAAGAAAATAATTATTTCCCCTTAGGTACGGGGTATTACGCACGCCAGGTACGGTATTCCTGTCCAGCCGGCAGAATCACTATGCTAATAGAATAAAACTCTACAATAATTAGTAGATTCATTGCAAAGTTCTTCTTCGATTTTGTCCAATTCAGGGACAAAAACCCCAACCACTAGCCAAACAATGACAAGCCTACCTAGCTTTAAAGCCTATCGACCGCCTCTCAGTTCAAATGGGAAGTACGATTAACCGATGTGTGTGACGGAGGCTGTAACAGAATGTATGAGAACCCTTTATATACCCGAAAGGTTCTTTTTCATACCAGAAGGCTGAAACTGATCAGCCTATCTTTCCGTTGTCATGAGAGTTTACAATTTGTTCCGAAAGAGATATGGGTCGTCCAGTTTTTGGGTGTTTTTCCACCTGCCATCAAAAGAGTGCCACACGATTAGCAATCACTGATCAGGCTTCCAGTTGTTAAAAAAATCGTCATGATGCACAAGACGAATTGAATCGGACAGCTGATCGATCATCTGAATCAGCCTCTCGCAAGATGGAACTTTAAAGTTTTTCAGCACCTCTAAGGCCTCAGTAACACTTTGTAATTGTGCTACCCAATGCGCTCGCTCCTTCGAAGACGGCTGAGACATTGAGCTTGTCAAAGGTATCAAAGCGGCATTGAATAGATAGAATGTGCAGTTCCAAGCGAAAAAGGGAGTCAACTTATTGTTATCGATAAATGTAATCACACTGGTAATCATCTCTTGCGCAGATTCTTGCAGCAGAATACAGCATCTTTGAGAAGTTGTACTACTGTACTTTTCTTCCGTATCGGTAAATTCAGAGTCTTCTATCAACTCTCTTATAGCGTAAAGAACTAACCAGAGTTTTTGCCAGCGAAGGGAATACCTCACGAAAGATAACCAATGATGTTCATGTACAAATCTTGACAAAACCAAAGATGAAATATCTTTCTGCAGAAATTTTGGCAATTCTTTAAGAGTCGCGTTCAGTCCTTCGCATAGCCTTAAGCAGCTGTTAATTGTTTTTGAGCTTCTGTCTTTATTATACCAAAGTTTATCAAAAACTTTAAACAATCTCATGCTGCCAATGAAACCGAGATAAATTGATGGCTCTGTGGTCCATTTCTCGCTCTCATTCATGGACGAAGGTTGTGATATGCTCACGTCTTCCTTCGAAAATAAAAACTGTAATGGCCTACCATGTGAAAGAGCAATATGATACTCTTGAATACATAAAGAGCACCATATCCTCCTGCGTTGCTCTTTGAGGCAAATATCCGTTACTGCAGGTGACAGTTCTTTGTGAAGACCTAAGGAAACTCCCATTTTCAATGCATGGCCGTGATACATATAACTACTATTAGGCTTTTGCTTCCACGCCGCATATTTGGATAATAAACTGAGTGCGACTACCAAGGTGAGAGAGCCTGATTCGAACATTTCCTTCCCAAGATGAGATTTAGCATTTTCATAATAAAAAATGTCGATATCTGATTCCTCGGTAAGGCACCATGCGCCTATAGCTAGAACAGTATTGAATAGTATCTGCCATTGGTGTGAGAAACGGAGTTCGGATTGATTGCGGTAACATTCCATAAAAGTCTGCCAGAAGACGACTGGAAAGTATGGATGAAAGTTGACGGAATAACTGTCTAGAAGCTTTGAGATGACAAGATCAGAACCCAAAAGCAACGGATCGGAAATTGGTGATGTTGTGGGACATCGTGTCGCAGGGGAGGAGAACAGAGCAAGATCAATCCCAGCAGCATTGAGAGTCGAGCTTGGAGAGCCTGCACCATAGTATCCTCTGTTATCCGAGTCCGTATTCAAAAATCCCATACAGTCATCTTTCAAATAGGTACTTTCTTCTTCATTCCAATCAAACCCCAGCAATGGATCTCTCGGGAGACTGTTCAGGGGTATACTTCTGCCCCCATAACCACTATCAATAATCCACTTTTGTTCCTGCGCAGAAGAATCAAAGTGAAATCTTGGCTTCTGCTTCTCTCTTTCATTCAAACCAGCTTCTCTATCTTTGATAGAGAGCAAGAGTCGTCCTATTAAATTGTTGGCTTTATCATATGATTCACATTTGTAAATCTCGTCCAGATCTACTCCTGGAAAAAGTTCGGTGAGCAACTGCTCCAAGTACTCCAGTCTCGATTCCACTTCAGTAAGATGAACTCTGGTCAGCGGCGACCTTTTTATTCTAGGTGAATAGCAGCAGTCCCAACCATTTTTCAGGCACTTCTTACATTTAGGTCTTGTCTTGGAGCATTTCAGCTTCTTATGACGACAGGAGTCGCAGGCTCTATCCATCTCAAACATCTGCTATTTCCCCACTTATTGTTTAGTCCGAGTTTCTTATAATGCTCTCATAGCAGCGAGGTGAGTCTGTCCTTCGATCATCGAGCTAATCAAAATTTGTCCACCCGCGCTAACAACAATTCGATAAAATAAAGTACCAAAAAAGGCTGATCCAACGGCTTTCACTGAGCTTATGTGCTTCATAGAACTGATCAGCATTCAAAGATCAAACGAGCTATCAGCTGTCATAGCAAATTATGAAGAAACTTAAGCTGGTAATATCGAATGATATCAAATTTTTCTGTTTTTTAAGATGAATAATTTTATTGATTCCCGATGATGGTAGTATGCTAGTAGCATTTAATTCTCTGATGACAATAGACAAAAGCAAAATCAATACAATATATAATGCTTATGCAGTGATCATTTGTTCAATGCTAGTAGAATATTGGTGTTTTATTTTGGATTGAACAACTTGAATAATACACACTAAGTTCTGGGGTTTGTGTCAACTTTAATTAAGGTTTATAATTCCGATTTGATTGGTTCCGGTTGTTAATCCAACCATTCCCTGCTGACTCGCACATCCTAACCAGACAGTCATGTTTTGATATATATCTCATCATATATTAAAATCTACTAAAGCTTTGGTTTTGTATAGGGTGAACGACAACGTCAATCACCTATTCACATATCTAATTCTCGAAACGATATTGGGTTTCTGAAGTGTAAACATCGCCACGTTTTAGAAGAACGCAGTCCTCCCAGTCACTACGGTTGATTGCATCAATGTATCTCCCTTGCTCGACAGCAAACCCAGATCTTGGTTCAAACTTTCCAGAAAGTCCGTCGCCAGTATAGAAATGGACCGTTGGCTCCGTGGAACTGACTTCCAAAGTAATTTTCGATTCGGGATGATAAGCCTTGAAGAAGGGGACTAAATCATTATGGCTTGTCGAGTCAGGCGATTTTAACCCTTTGTTTTCGTCAGAAATAAAACAATAATCATAGAAAGGACCGTCTTCACGTAAAGTAGTAGGTCTAGTAGAGTCAAATGTAGCGATATCTCTTTCGATGACCTTTCCTGTTGGGATCAATGCACCATCACTAACTTCTAGTGACTTGTTTGAACAAATTCTCACTTCTGTACCGTTAATAGATTGTTCATTATTGACTTTGTTCAAGTTAAAGTACGTGTGATTAGTCATGTTAATTGGAGTAGCTTCACCATTTATCAATTGGGCTTGATAACTCAATTTCAATGACATCTCGGCGACGTTTAAAGTATATTTTACGAGGACCTCTAAGTCACCCGGGAACTCATTTGGCACTGAATGGTCATCTAAAAGAAGAAACTCGGCGATGTAAACGTCCTTGGAAGGATTCTCAACCAAAGGTCCCAAAAACTTTTTGGTGTGGAAAGAACTGATACTACTATGATTAGTGTTACCGCAGTTGTTGACTGTCAACTTGTGAGGGCCATCTTGCAAGGTGAACAAACCCTCCTTTATACGATTTGCGTAACGGCCAACGGTGGCACCAACGTAAGTCCCATTATCAGCAACGTATTCCTCAGCTTCAGAGTAACCCAAAACCACTGATTGACCGTTGACCTTAAGATCAACCAGTGTGGCACCGAGATTAGCAATGGTGGCCTCAAATTTCGAACCGGCCCCAATTGTAATAAATCTGTCTTCGTAATCATTAACTTGCGCAGCAAAAACAGCTTTCTGTCCGTTTAGTTGGTAACCAAAAGGATTTTCCGTAGCCCATTTCCATAAATCAGAACATGCAACACCGACATCTAACTCTGTCTTCCATTTCAATTCACGTTGAGCTCTGTCTGGTTTAGCAGTCAGATTTATAACGTCACCTGCCCTTCTACCAGTAACTTCGTAAGGAATTTTCTTGTTGGATGCATTGCAAAAAGCACGATACACTTCGAACACAGTAGAGCCTGTACCTGATCCCAGGTTCCACTCACGACACAACCCGTCAGTACTGTGTGCGTCCAAGTATTTCAACGCTGCAATATGACCCTTGGCCAAGTCTACCACATGGATGTAATCACGAATTGGTGTACCATCTCTAGTTTCATAGTCATCACCAAACACATACAGTTTTTCACGTCTGCCAACAGCGACTTGAGCCATGTATGGAAGCAAATTGTTTGGAATACCCAAAGGATCCTCACCAATTAGTCCTGATGGATGAGCGCCAATAGGATTGAAATAACGCAGGATAGCGAATTTCCAGATATTCGTGTTGCTAGCGTAAAGATCCTGCAAAATCTTCTCAATTGTAAACTTCGTGTGACCATAAGGATTAGTTGGATCCAATGGACACTCTTCAGGAATTGGAATCATATTAGGAAATCTCGTGGCATCTCCGTACACAGTTGCCGAGGACGAGAACACCAGCTTTTCAACATGGTACTTTTCCATCAATTCCAGAAGAACCAACGTTCCTAGGATATTATTGTGGAAGTACGTCAAGGGAATTTTTGTAGACTCCCCAACAGCTTTCAAACCAGCGAAGTGAATGACAGAATCAATTTTGTACTCTTGGAACACTTTTTCCAGTCCCTCGCGGTCACATAGATCCACCTTGCAGAATGGAATGTAATGTTTTGTCAATAGCTCTAAGCGAGCCACAGATTCGTAAGATGAGTTGCACAAATTATCAACCACAACACATTCATACCCATTCTCAATCAACTCAGCAACTGCGTGCGATCCAATGTAACCTGCACCACCAGTTACTAGCACATATTTCTTACCTGATATTCTCTTTTCTGCCATTGTCATTGAGAATTATTTCAGAGATTTAGTTTGTTTGACCAATGCACACCATTTAGATGCGACCAACCCTACGATCCACCTTTCATTTATATATATGCAACAAGTTCACCCATGGCATGTGGAATGTTTCAGCCACTCCTGGTAAGAACCTCGCTCTATTCTTTTAAAAGGTCGATTGTCATTCCACCGATCGGAGGTCAGTCCCCCGTCAACAACAACTCGGTCCACTGTGCTCCGCGGGGTTTCCTGGTGCGTCAAACTGCTGTTGATTTGACGACCATAATATGGAGTTAGAACAAGTTAAACTTCTCCAGGTTTGTAAGATTGGTGGATAGCCGTGTGTGTCCTTAAATTGTCGTCCTGGAAGGATGCTCTGTCGAGGATTAAAGAGAAAGGCTAGAAAGATGATATTGGATGAAGTAGACTGAAAAAAAACTATTAAACGGCAAGCTACAGCCCCCTTGTATCCACCTTTTGGATTTAGTGCGTTAAGCAGTATTCTTCAAGATGTTCGTTCCTGCGCTGAACGTTGATTCAGAATTCAACCTGTCAGCGGATAAGAGAGAGAGAGTCTTTTCAGTGATGTCAAAGTTCCAGAATACGTATGGCGTTGATCCAAATTTTATTTCCAGATCGCCAGGAAGAGTCAATTTAATTGGTGAACATATCGATTACTGCGATTTTTCTGTGTTGTCCATGGCAATTGATGTCGATATGATGTGTGCTGTGAAGGTCATCAAGGACTCGGGTACTATCGTATTATCCAATGACGACGTGAGATTTGGAGAGAGGAAATTTGATTTACCCACTGATGGATCGTATGTTCAGATTGACGCATCGATTTCCGAGTGGTCCAACTATTTCAAATGTGGTATGCATGTTGCTCACTCTTTTTTGAAGGAAATCGCCCCAGAGAAATTTGGCAATGCGCCTTTGGCTGGTCTGAAGGTTTTTTGTCAAGGTTCAGTTCCGCCAGGTGGTGGTTTGTCATCGTCTGCTGCGTTTATCTGCGCTACTGCTTTGGCTGTAGTCAGAGCTAACATGGGTAAAGGCTACCAGATGTCTCAGCAGGACTTGACCAGAATCACAATTGTTGCTGAACACTATCTTGGTCTCAACAACGGTGGTATGGACCAAGCAGCTTCAGTATGTGGTAAGGCTGACCATGCGTTGTATGTTGAGTTCAAGCCCGAGTTGAAGGCAACTGCATTTAAATTCCCACAATTGAACAACTACGAAGTGACTTTTGTCATCGCCAATACTATGGTTGTTGCCAGCAAGTATGAAACAGCTCCAACAAACTATAATTTAAGAGTTGTGGAGGTCACAATCGCTGCAAGTGTTTTGGCAGCAAAGTATGGCGTATCTTTGAAAGACGAACGCACTGTTCCAGAGGATGAAAGCTCTTTCAAGGGTAATTTGAGAGACTTTATGAACGCTTACCATGCCAAATATCACAATGCTGCACCGTGGGATGGCTCTATCGAAACAGGTGTCGACTTTTTGATCAGGACTTTGGCGCTTGTAGAGGAAACTTTTACTTGCAAAAATAAGGGCTATGCGGTTGACGAAGCTGCTGCTGCTTTAAATATTTCCAATGAAGAGTTTGCAAGAGAGTATTTATCTATATTTCCTGTCAGATTTGAAACTTTAAAACTATATCAAAGAGCAAAACACGTTTACTCCGAGGCCTTGAGGGTTCTGAAAGCGTTAAAATTGATGACTAGCCCGTACCAGTTTACTTCGGACGAAGATTTCTTCAAGATATTTGGAGAGCTAATGAATGAATCGCAAGAGTCCTGCGACAAGCTTTACGAGTGTTCCTGTCCGGAAACCGATGAAATATGTGCCATCGCTAGATCTAATGGTGCGTACGGCTCTAGGTTGACGGGTGCCGGTTTTGGTGGATGCACGGTTAGTCTTGTCCCGGGTGGTCCAGGTGGGAACGTGGAACAGGTCAAACAGGCCCTAACTGACAAATTTTACAGAGTCAGGTATCCCAAGATTACTGATGTCGAAATTAATGAGGCTATTATTGTTTCCAAACCGACAGCGGGTAGCTTTTTGTATGAATTATGAATTGGCATTAAATAGACTTGACTTAGGCGTTTTCACTTTGTAGCAATGATGATGTTTCATGGTAACCGTGTATATTTGAGCTTAGTTGCTAATTTTGATTATGTTGAGGATTCTGAACAGTTTTATATCCTCTCGAGAGGGCGTGAATTAAAAAATAACTACCTGGTAGGAGCTCTGCCCTGCGAAATATCATTCAAGGTCATTCATTTATAATTTATAAGAAGGTGTACATATAAATCATGACATGAGGGCAATATGCTCACAACTTTTCCAGGTAGTGAACTTTACTGTCCAAAGCTCTTAATCTAGTGGCAGCTTGCTCTGCAGTCAAATCTCTTTGCGGTTCACCCAACAGTTCGAAACCGACCAAGAACTTTCTGACAGTGGCTGAACGCAGTAATGGTGGGTAGAAGTGCATGTGGAACCAGCTGTCGTTCAATGCTTCGCCCTCTGCATTCAATGGAGCCTGGTGGATACCCATTGAGTAAGGGAAACTTGTCTCAAACAGGTTGTCATATTTAATGGTGAGCTCTTTGATGATGGAGGCTAAATTCTTCTTCTCACGGTCGTTGAGCTTATCCACAGAAGGTATCTTCGACTTGGAAACAATCATGGTCTCAAATGGCCAGACAGCCCAGTATGGAACGACAACAATGAAATCTTCGTTCTCCAAAACCAGGCGACTCTTTTCTTCTAGTTCCATTTTAACGTAGTCGCCTAACAAATCAGTACCATACTGATCTTTGTATTTCTTGAACGATTTCAGTTCCTTGGCAATCTCAGTTGGGATTGCTTCCAAACACCATGCCTGGCCGTGAGGATGTAGATTGGAACAACCCATTGCTGTACCTTTGTTTTCAAAAATCTGGAGGTACTTGTATGGTTTGCCCTCTTCCCTGGCTTCCTTAGCCAAGTTGGAGTACAACGTCTGCCATGCACTCACAACCTGTGTCAAATCCTCCAGCTTCATTTGAGGAATGGTAAGATTGTGCTTTGGGCTGAAACAAATCACAAAACAGTTTCCCCTGACCGATTCAACCTTGCACAATCTATTCTTCAAAGTATCGCCTTTACTCTCAACCAATTTGGGTTGTTCTAGCTTAACAGCTGCGAAATCATTAGGGAAAATATAAGTATTCGCGTAAGCTGGGTTCGATGAACCTGAAGCCCTGGTATTATTAGGACACAAATAACATTTTGGATCGTATTCTGGCGCATCGTTCTTCGAAGGAGCTTCCTGTTGACCCAACCACGGTCTCTTGGCTCTATGAGGCGAGACAAGAACCCAAGAATCAGTCAATGGATTGTAACGTCTATGCGAATGGTCGGTAAAATCAAATGTTTCGTTGGTCATAGTTCTAGTTATATTAGTTTGTCTGATATCTGTGTATAGTAAAACTTTTGACAAGAAAAACTATTCCGACTGGCAAAAAGTGCTAAGGACCTGCTATTTTATGTAAATTCTGAATTCAATCATTTGCAGTTATTAAAGTCATCTTTCGCCAGCATTCAGGCAATTCAATCTCTCCTGGGACCGTATCATCTGTTTTTATGCTGCCGGCACACTGTCGACCGAGGAGTCCACATGAGTTTTTTCGTTTTTCCTCGGGGCATCAGAGCCCGCGAATGTTCGCTTTGCCCGCCCCCAGATAATGATCGATTGAGTAACTTCGAACCACGTTTTGATTCAAGCCATACAAGAAGTATTGTGGTCGGTCATAAACGCCAGATTTCGAATTATACTAAACATGAGAATGTTTAAGCTGAAATTAGATCTTGACAGTTTCGCGCAAGACTTGCCCGAATAAGAGAAAGTCAATAATTTTGGTATTTTTATTCGTCATTGGAATGTTCTTAGCGTAGAATTCATTGAGATTAACTATTAAGAAATAAACAACAAATCAATAATAAATCGTACTAAATTAGTCACTAGAGAAATATGGCGCATCAAGCGCGGAGAGAATCTTTCAAATTGAAAATCATAAACGTTCATTAAACTTGGTTCACGAGCTTAGACTCACCGTTCCTGTTCGAAGCACTGCTTGAACTGTCGCTTGCTAATTCTGGACTCTTGACACCATTTTTTTCGGTAGATGGGCCGCAAGACACATTTTCAACATGTTCCACATTGTCATCAATGCCCAGTTTTCTGCCTTGGTTGTCCTTCATGACCGGTAAAATAGGAACGTAGGATGCGGTTTGCCAAGCTGGAATATGGTCCGCCCACATTTGATCTATTTCTTCCAGTGTCTTGCCCTTTGTTTCTGGGAACATGAAGATTGTTTGGATGGTCAATGCTACCGAGAAGACACCAAAGATAATGTATGTTTGCCATGAGATGTTCTGGAAGGCTCTTGGGACGAACATTGCCAAAGCAAAGTTGAAAGCCCAGTTCACAGATGCGGATAAGGCAGTCCCTTTAGCACGTTCCATGTTGTTGAAAATTTCGGAACAGTAGATCCAGATACCAATACCCCAGGTTGGTGCAAAAGAACACACGAATAAATAGGATGCAGCGATGACACCCCGAGCTGCAGACCCGTGGTATTCTGGAATTCTAATAGTAACAGTTTGGTCACCGTCGAATCCATCAGGCTCTGCCACTGAATAATTCGCTAGCAATCCGGCAACAACGAAAAGCCAAATAAACATCAAAATACCTCCTGTGATCAAAACGGGCCTACGACCAATCTTGTCCACCAGGAAAAGGGCTGGGATGGTCATGACAACGTTCAAAACATACTGAATGGAACCGGAAACCAAGACCATTGATTCACCGTACCCTGCCATCCTGAAGATGTAGACGATGTAGTACATCATAACGTTCATACCGCAAAGTTGTTGCCACATTTGAGCTGAAACGCCGACGATCGTCTTCCTGATAGTCTTCTTACGGAATAGATGCTTGTAACTGAAGTCGACAGCTTCCCGATCAATCATGACCTGTTCCTTAATCTCGTCAATCTGGAACTTGACGTGTGGATCATCGCGATCACCTTTAGCGCCAATACGTGCAATTATGTCATAGGATTCTTCCCAACGACCATGGTTTGCAAGCCACCTTGGAGATTCGGGCAAAAAGAACGTACCTACCAACAGGATCAACCCAGGAACCATTTGCAAGCCCCAAGTCACACGGAATGATGCAGTACTGTTAATATAATGACACCCGAACCCGATGTAGAACAAGATCATAATACCAAGAGTAACACTAAATTGAAAAAGACCACAAATAGTACCTCTAATTTTTGGAGGAGCCACTTCCGAACAGTACACAGGAGCAACAGAAGAACCAAACCCAATCCCCATACCACTGATCACACGGCCAGCAATAAGCATGCCTTGATTCTGAGATGCACATTGGATAATCGAACCAATAATCCAAAGAGCTGCACATAGATGAAGCGAGAAACGACGACCAAACGCATCAGAAAAGTTGGGAGAAACAATGGACCCTAACAAAGAACCACCAGCCATCGAAGCAGTGATACCACCTTGGGCCGTTGAACTGGGACGCCCAAAAAATTCCTGATAATAATGCGTTCCGATCATTGATGACATCGAGGAGATATCAAACCCAAACATAAGACCGGAGATACACGCTACCATACCGATGGCATATACGTTGTAAATTTTTGGGAACTTATCATACAACCGCCCGTGATATTCCACATTACGCAATAAAAACTTGTCCTTGACCGACATACTAAACAGAATAAACTCTTTTTCTCGATCTTGATAGTTCAATCAAAGACCCCAGATCCACAAATCATACTGATTTCACTCGCTTATTTAAATCATTCGATGTGGTTTAGAGTCTTCTTCAGCCACCCAATCTATCTACTAGCGCAAATATTCAACCTGCGGGGGGGTTCCTTCGGTAGGAAAAGGTCCGACAGCTAGTCCCAGCAGCCAAATGGGCCATATATCAACGGCGTTCACTACGCCGACTGGGTCAAACTATAGAGGTATCACCCACATGTCCGGCTGTGGACTGATCAGCCAGTCTTCGATTGACAGCAGATTTCAATCTAACTTTGTTGGACCAAGTAGGACCCGGTCTTCCGGTGCAGTTGTTACTGCAGGGCATCGACTTTGTGGGGTCAACTTGGAGTGCAGCGAGAATGTAGATCACTTTAACAAACCGGCCTTCATTAACGCCATTTGAAAAAAGAGGAGCTGAGGAAAGTTGTTGAAGTAAAACGGCATGATGGTGGGAATGAAGGGTTTGCGACTGGGGATGGGGGAAGGGGGCTGTTTTTTTTCTCGATCAGTCAGGTCATCCAGGTATTGAGTGGGATAATTTCGACTCCCAATGGAACTTGAAAGACAATTATAAGTTCGTCGATTCCTTTCGATATCCAAAAATTGTTCTATTGATAGACTTACCTCGTTCCATCTCATATTGAAGTTTGTTGGAGCAGTTACACTCGCTAATGCGATCAAAGGGTCACACACAACCACTAGCCAAAAATTGATTTTTAGTCACTAGCTATAGCTTACAAGATAATGGAGCAAAGAGAGGCAAAAGGTGGGCCATCATAGGATTCATCATAAAATGATACTCTCGAAGCATCAACGTAAAGAAAACATTCTGGCGTCTTAAAAGCTTGCTACCAAGAGCTTATGAGATGGAAGACCCTAGGAGAAGAGGGCTGTTCTGCATGAGTTCTTTCGAATTTTTGTATTTTTCTGACCTCCTGACCATAACGCAAGTGAATGAGTCGCTTCTGGCTAGCTTCACAGTAGACACAAGAAGCGCTGGAGAATACTTAATGTTTAAAGTTTAAATCTCTCTTACTTGAAAGATTCCTTTACAATAGCTTATCTTTACTTCATTTATATCATCTATTTCTCATAAATGTCCCATTCTCAAGTCAGTGGTCGACCAAGAAAGAAAAATTTAACAATTGATGAATAATCTTTTCAACGTTATTTATATTGTTCTTCATAATAATTTTCTTTCGATACAACAACTCCTCTATATTTGACTGTTCCAGCAAGCTTGGTCCTATCAATTATAGATACTATATCTAGGAGTAATTGAGTAAAATTTAATTATAGTATTATTATTACTACTATATATGATCCCAAAAGAATTTTCTTGTTCTATAAATTCTCTAAATTCTCCCGATCAGGAAGAAGCTATCAACAGCTGAGAGGTCATTAACGCATTCTATGAGAGTGAGTAATGGTGAGAGGCATATCTCAGCAAATGTGATTGGACAGTTGTTAGGCCATAAATTTGCAATATCAAGTGGTGATAGACATGAGAGCTTCCGTCAGCCATTTGTCCTCTCCATGAGACCTAGAGGAGATAGGGAAGAGATTAGTCGACGTTCCACTATCTACGCTCTACATACCTAACTCTTATACTTGCAAGTAAACTCTGGATGGCCTCAACTAATTTAGACCTCTTCTTACAATTCGAAGTTTCAACGACCTAGGAGTGAATTATAACTGAAACGAAGCAGATTGGTGCTTCGGCTTTTAGTATCCCCTTATTGGTTACTTTAAATTTCTGTCTTGCGTTTCCTAGTTTTTTAAGTCTTATGATCTTAAAGAATATGATGAACCGAACTAAACATGATTTAACGCGAAAAGAGTTCCAAGTCTCACAAAACAACAATGTCTTATTGTAATCAAGAATTTTCATTATATTTGAGGGAGCGTACTTGTAGGAACTATAGGTTCAAAACGTCCTCAGCGGAGATAACTCGTTATTCAAAATGGGAGAGATTGATATATTGAGCCCTCTAACAATGCTAATGACGTACGCTCACTAGCCAGGGTTTGTGATACATATACATTCACACAGAATAAAATCGACCACCTCGACGTTCAATTCATAATCTTATTGTATTACTTACGATGTAAAGATTCCAAGGTAACAAAATGGAACGATACACACATCTATGAGATCTGACCACCGTCAACCACCAAGGTCGCTCCAACCGTAAACGCTCCTAATTCTGAACAGAGCCACAAAACAGTTGCAGCAATTCCTTCGGGATAGCCAGCGCGGCCAAGTGGTGTCGTATCTATGGCAGCTTGGCGTCTTTCCGCATTGCCTTCGGTATAACGCTCCAACATTGGCGTCTCGATCAAGCCTGGTGCCACCACATTCACTCTAATATTTGAACTGGCATAATCTAATGCCGTTGCTCCGCTAAGGCCAACTAAGCCAAATTTTGAAGCACAGTAAGGTCCACATCCGCGGATACCTGTGACGCCTGCAGCAGAGGCAGTATTAACAATCGCTCCTCCGTCCTGCTTAAGCATTTCACGTATTTGATACTTCATGCCGAAAAAGATGCTGTCAAGATTGGTGGAAATGACACGATGCCATTCCTCGGACGTAACATCTGCCAAAGGACGGTTTTCATATAGAATACCAGCATTATTAAATGCTATGTCTAACCGCCCGNAATGGTTAAGTTGTAGTCTCCACACTTTTTTCACCTCTTCCTCTGTCGAGACGTCAGCGGCAATTGAGATAGCCTCTCCGCCAGCTTCATTAATCAATTGAACTGTTTCTTCCACTTTGGATCCAGTGCGGCCGACGACTACTACTACCTTGGCACCGGCTTTCGAAAACTCAAGTGCAGTCTCACGGCCAATACCTGCACCTGCACCTGTTACCAGCGCAACCTTTCCTGAATAATCAAATTTTGAAGACATTTGCTGGGAAATTCACTTTAGCCATGTAAAATTCATTTATCTACGTCTTTAGCTTCTAATCAAGTCTTTCAGAGCGCCATTTGGCCCGGTTTATATATACATACTCTTTATCATTGACATCTGTCAGTTTTGTTAGCCCTTTGTTACCACTAGCAATATTCAACGTTTAGTCATCGTTGAGAAGATAAATTGAATCACGATATTGATAGAGGTTTATGACGCAAAAGTTTGCTCGTTGCTACGTAGTACCTCTTGAATTATCATCAAGTTTGAAATGTAGTGCATATTTCAGCAAAGAAAGCGATTTTCGAGTTTAAGATTCCATCCTTGGTAACTGCAAGTAAACGATGTTTTTCAGGAGTTGACTTGTGAACCACGAGCGGTTCTTTTGTTGACAATAATGTAAAACTACTAGACAACTAATCAAGCAACGCCTGGGATTGATTAACGGAGATCTTCATAACAAAATTAGCGGAAGCCATCCTTTTTTAGAGGAATATCAAACTGCTGTGATAAGAAATACGCGATCCCGGCGATATTTCTACCTTCTCTATTAACTGCTATCACATGCAAGTCAAGGTTAAGGCTTGAACATATAAATGCCTTCTTGTAACTTACTAATTACCCTGAGTCATTAAGATTATTTAATCAATAGTGTTGAAGCTATACTACATCCCAAATAACACAGCTAGCTAGTAGAGTAGGATCCTCACTACAATACTACACTATTTCACCTGCCAGGACTTTTGATTCTTGAAAATTTCATCACATTTCCATCACTTCCTATGTCATTGACCTCAAACTCGAAGCATATTGCCTTCTATGACATTGCCATGCGCCCGCCAGTTGAAAAGAACTGTTGTCCACGAAATCCCGGGAAAACTCGGCAGGCACTCGATTCTAAAGGCCTTCGATACTCTACTTCGTGGATAAGTTTACCTGATATTCCAAATATTCGTAAAGGTTTCAATTTACCACTGCCGCAAATTTCAGGATGGTAGCGACTTCGTTACTCAGCCTATTATCCAAGATCCAGCTACCGCTTCGTTAGTTGGCGACTCCTTCGAGATCGCGGTCTAATTAGAAAAGACTTATCCGAACGGTGGTGCAGGCGATCTCTTTCCACCTCAGAAGCTGGACTACGTTTTAGCCACCATCTTGCACCTGCTATACCACCATTAAAATGGAGCGAGAGCAACTTTCTTGAGTATACCAGATTCAATATGAATGTCGATGCAGCATTTACCGTATATGTGCAGCTTGCGATTCAGTGTTTCCTACTGGATCCAGCTACTGCTGAGGCCAGTAAGGCCGAATTTGTTAGACGTGCAGGTGCTAAGTGCTGGGAAGACTTTGCTTTGGTAGGCGAGCAGCGAGAGAAGGTCAAGGAATCGTTTCTTAGTGCCGTGCGTGGCCTGACTATGCTGTTATCGAGACAGCAGTGGACCGTTTTTACTGGGAACAAGAGCTAGCTACGCGGACTTTATCATTGGTGGGTGGTTGCATATGATGCAGATGACTCTACCGGAGAGTGAATGGAAGGAATTGAGAAGTTGGCATGAAGGGTTTTTTGGAAAATTGTATGATGGTTTGGAGTTATATGCTGAAGTGAAATAGGGCGTCGAACTGAATGCACTAAAGTTCAAAACTAAGAAGGCACCGGTATGAACGTTTTCGTTACTGAAAAACTTACTGCAACAAGGGAGCGCGAAGTGGTATTACACCGACGTATTTCCCTCTTCGAAGATGCGGGCTGCAGAGCCGCTTTCCAGGGTAGTTGCTGGCCTGCATTACGAAATACATATGACGCTATTGGTATGCTTCCAGGTGCTGATGCTTGCCATTTGGCCTTCAGAGGTCTCCGTACCCTATAACTACGAGTCAAAGAAGCAGAACGCAAAACAATAGTGCTTGCTAAATGGCTGGGAGCAAGAGATGAAGTTGAGAAAATCCTTCACCATGCGTTTGAGGACTGTCCAGGCCATGACCTATGGAAGAGAGATAACAGCGGCTCAAGGATATGCTTGAAAAAAAGCATATTTTCAAGCTCGGTTACTCATGGGGTGGTTATGAGTCTCTACTCATCCCTGTTAACGCCACGTCAAGAGAGAGAATTATGACCTGGTCTCAATTCGGTTATGCATTAAGGATACAAGTTGGGCTGGAGGATATAGATGATCAACTTCGCGACTTGGAAATGGGCTTTCAGCGTCTCAAGAGTCACGTTTCAGATGTTTCACGGGCCAGACTTTGAGCATGGGACGTTCAAATGCTTCGATTTTAGCACACAATGCACTTGCTTTCCCTTACTAGTGTTGATTCGAGTAGAGTCACGTCAGTGCGCGACAGGAATCATGAATGATGGCTATTGAATTGCATTAGTTCCTTATGCTCAGTAATACTTCATGCTCGTAACTAACTGGTTGGCCGACGAGGATGAAATAGTAATATTGATGCACATATTTAAGTTTTCTACACTCTTTACCATCTTGATGTAAGCAGCCAAAGGATTTCTGTATAGCCGCACTTTCAAATGGTAGGAGATGGAGAATCAATAAATGATGAAGAAACTTACAGCAAAAATAGGCATCGTCATTGATTCTGGTCTAGTATGCACACATATTTATTTCTGCTGCTGAACATTAATGCAAGTCTTATGCTCTATCCTTCGATTTGTTTGGCCAAAATTTGAGTCAACTTCATTCCAAAGCTCCAGTCATTCACTATACGGCCTCACCTATCAATTATTGAGAGGAGTTATCCACAGAAAGTAAATAGGGGACCCCATCATAAAAGCAAGATGCTATCCAATCCGCTGTATCCTCAGTAAATGGTGACGGAACACCCTGGCTTTTGCTGGAAAGTTTACCGCAAAGAGCCGGTCCTTTATCATATGTTGCCTGGCCAGCAGAGTATACATCTGGCAGCTGAACAAGAAATCTGTCGTCAGTTTTTCGGCAGAGAAGAGCTCTAAAGGATTCGAAAACGTCTCTCATGAAACCGCAGAAAAATATCTTGTCAGCAACATAATCGAAGTTCTTCAGAAGTGTAATGGTGGTGCCCAAAGAAGATAGATTTCTCGATATTGATGTTTGTCTAGTGCATGCTTCCTCTTTGTCGGAAATCTTCAAAAGCTCACTTGAAGTAAATAGAAACTGAAAGAGGAATGCGTGAAAGACACAACAATATGCAGGAAAAAAGGGGGGGGAACGAAAATTAAAGATATTACTTTTAGTTGCCAATCCTGAATCCGTTAAATACTGAAAAAGTTCACATAATAAGTTTGTAAAATCACTGCAATTTTCATCCAAACGTTTCTGAATCAGCCTATGCTTCGAGAACAGGGAGGATAAAAGCCTGACTTNNNAACTGGACACCATGATCAGGAGTTTCAGATAGTCCAAAAACTTGAGTTTTTGATCATATTGGGGATGACGCTTTTCCAAAGAGCTTCTAGTCTTTTCAACGATAGTGTCGCACTTCGACTCAAGGCATATGACTTTCTCGATATTGTTCTCTGACTCCAAGTCACGAAGAATAGCATTAAAGTCCCTTAAAAACAGGGCGATTTCACCCCAACCATCGCAAAGGCTATGAATAAGCTTTGAATTGACTTTGCTAATGGGACTGGGACGACCAAGGATGGAACATATGAGTGAGTCCTCAAACAATAACATAGCCCTGATCTTCGATGAAGTCCCACGTAGACCCAGTGCATATCCGATTGAAGTTCCTAGATAAATCCGCTTCCAAGCCGCTNNNTATACCTTGAAGTTACAGTGGTAATAGTCTGCGAGTAGTATGTATGACGTAACTTTTTCAAGACAATCCGGACACTCATCAAGCAAAAGATGTAGTTCTTCTATAAGGTCTTGAACATCTGGTGGGCAATCAAAAAACCTTTCAGAGAGGATGGTTACCGCATGCGGAAGTAGTAATGTCTGAAAACCACCTCCCCTCTTAAATTTCAGGCTCATCTCCAGGGCATTGAGATCCACTATATGCTCAAAAAAGGAACACGATGCACTATTATTCATTAATTTCATGGCCTGCAATATGAAAATTGGTTCTTCAATATATTTCTTGTACACCTTAGAATTGATAAATCGTTTCATTGAGCTTGATGCATACTTGCCCTCTAATTCAAAATCGACATTACAAAACGGCATTCCAGCCTCAAAAAGTGATCTATTCACAGAACTAAAACCAAAGTATCTTGCGTTCGCATGTTTGCGGCTCTTCACTAACTTTGTACTGGTCTTTCGATATGTATCTGGATAATTGCATTCAAAACTTCTCTTGACACAATTGTTAAAACCTGGAAATTGCCTCCCACATTTTATTTTCCTCTGTCAGCATTGTCGGCAGGAAATGATTGAAAGGTGATCACTGTCCTTACCTTGCACTGAGATTGAATGATAAGATAATTCTTGATGCGAAAAATGAAAATGACTAAACAGAAGACTTCCAATTGATAAAATTGCGACAATCACTGCCGGGAGCTAAATGGAGTAGACTAGGTAGAAATTTGCTGCACTAGCA